>NW_025886640.1:0-1588 GCF_002878395.1 Capsicum annuum
CTTCTCCAATATATATGACAAGATATCTGCTATGCAATTTTAGGAGAAGAGCAATCAGCAGAAAGGCTAAGAGACTGAGATCATTTGATTTGTGCGCTAACTTGTTCAAATTTTTTGATAGGGTAATGAGCCTGGAGTTACGTAATGTTTGATAGGCTTGGTAGAGTCGGTTTATATCACACACTGCATAACTCCTTTGCTTATTAATTTATCAAATTGGTTGAGTAAGATACATTAAGCAACGCTTGATAAAAGTGTGTTGTTCAACTGTTGGGACTACATCTTGAGTATGCATCAACACATTTTGACCTAAAAATAAACACAGCAACCCTCCATGTATCCTTTAAGGCTTCTGAAGAAAGTATTCTGAAGGACTTCTTCAATGCCACAACTTTGAAGGTAGTGTTCCTGATCGGGTTCAAGAGAGATCAGGAACTCTTGACCAACTTTAAAGACGTCAACGACCATCTTGAATCCAGAATAAGCAAGCTAGAGTAGCAAGCTTGAAAATTATCGGGATTCACATACTACAGCAAGCATCTGATCTTCTCTAAGGAGTGTTGAAAGCATGCTAAGGCAAGAAAACACAATTTGTTATAACCATATTGCTAAGAAAGTAATGATACTCGATTTTCCTTTTAATCTCGTTTGTGGTTCCGTTCAAGTCAACAGCAGTGGACCTAATCGGAACCACAAACAAGAAGGCATAAGATAGAATTTAAAATTTAGAAATTGCCACCTTCGCTTAGATTCCTTACTTTAACTGCAGTTGTTGTTGGCGTAACTTTTTTAGACTTAATGTACATCAATTCAACCCTCAATTCCCTTAAGGTGGCTTTCTTGGTCTTCTCCTATTTTCTATCTAAGTGATAATCCCGACCACTCTACCTAGTCGTAGCTACCTAGCAAAGTGTCCATCTGCATTATTTTTCTTTCAGAGAGACAATAGAAGAAATTACATTACCGGATACACTTTCATATTTGCACTTGATTCAAATTTCTCATGTTTTAAGATAATTCCATCGGCCAGATTCGCTAAAAGTTACACTTTCTACCCTATGTCTCTTCTTTAATTAGCTCTTAGATGATATAGTCTTTCTTTAACCACCTATTTTCCCTCGAATGTATTCTCCTACCTCACCTTCTGGCACATGATCATCACCCCGAGCAACCTAACCATATAAATTTGGGATAGGGCTATAACTCTATTAGTTTTTCATTCTTGTTAGATGTAGTGCTAGGCTTTGAAGGCCTTCTAAGGGTCCAATGCAACTTAAAGTTAGTCCAATCGTTATTGGTTCTCTGCAATAATGCCAAAACTAGATCCCTTCACAATTCTTAACAAATAAACATGAGCAACAACCAACATTAAATCTTAACAGGGTATCAAAACCATATTCATGGTCCCTCAGCCTTATCAGTTTGGACCTACCAAACTTGACTATAAAATTGCAGATATCTTGTTTGAATGATCTATGACTAATCAGTAAAAACAGGATTCACAAAATCAGTGTACTCTATGTGTGTTTCCATGATAACATTATTAGTAATACATACCTTCCACATATGAATTGGTTCCATCTGCATG
>NW_025886641.1:0-541 GCF_002878395.1 Capsicum annuum
CCTTACATTTTTTGCTAACTCAGATTCAACCCAAGGTAATAGTTTTCCTTAAGCTTACCCAGTTATCATGTTATGTTTCATTACCAACTTGGTATTTAGTCTCATGCTCAGAATTCTATTATAAACTTCGCATCAAATACCATTGCATATTCAGTCATATGTTCATACATCATGTCATTAATGTCTTCATGCATCAGATGTATATCCTCATTATGAGAAACTTAGCTTATCAGAAATCTCATTTATGCATTTAAGAATTAGTTGTACATGCATTAGATATGCATGTTCAGTATGACATATCCAGTTTATCAGTCATGTCAGTCATGAAATTATGTTTTAGTTATTTATGTCCTATATATATTTCAGTTTGTATTTTTCCTATCTTAGTCAGTTTCATTCAAGGATGAAAGTTCTTAAGGGGGAGATATTGTAACACCTCGTAAAATTTCTAAGCTTAAATCAGTCCTTTAAGCTTGTCAAGGGGGTCCCATACTTAGAAAATTCTAGCTAAGTTCCCAGACTTAGTTTATTTTTGGCCTTC
>NW_025886641.1:641-2932 GCF_002878395.1 Capsicum annuum
CAGAGAGGTCAATAGGTGTTCCCAAATAACTTTTAGAGTTTTCAGACCTTATTTTGACCATGTTTGGTGTCCCAAAATAGTGGACAAATGCGATCTTGGCGTGCCGCATCGCCTATCAAGTTTGTTATTATTGTTGAAGGGACTGGCAGTAAAACTATTAAGGCTTGGCGTAATCATGGCATAACACGTAGGGTATCACCTCGATGCTTGGTTTTCAATCATTAAATGTTTGTATTTTTAAGGGCAAATGGGTCAATTTCCCACCCCTATATAAGTCCAAAAACACAAGATTCAGCCCTTATTTCACCAAAATATTATTGTTTCTCTCAAATACTTTCAAGAACAAGTCTAGGATTTTCATAGGAGCTTCAAATTCAAGAAATTCTACCATTAATTTTCAAGAATCTTCGATCCAAGGTATGTCAAGTGTTCATTCATGGATTCCTTTCATCCATGAAGCTCAAGAATCTAATTTTAAATTTTTAATTGTGATGTTTGTGTTGTAGATTGATTATGTTCATGTATTTATTGATGTATGATTCCCAAGTTGGAATCTTTATGTGTTGTTCATGCAACAACGCTAGTATGGGGCTGAAAATCATGAAATTGGATTGAATTATGGAATCATGTTGTATTAATTTGATATCATGCCTAAGCCCAATGTTATGCATACTAGGTGTTTGATAAAATGCCTAAGAGAATAATACTTGTGCATTATGACTCAATAGAACCTTAATGATGATTTTATGTTACCCTTATGTTCAAATATAACATACATACGATTGTTGTGCATTTTAGTTGTTTGATGGAATGTTCATGATATTAAAAGTTATGAAAATATGGCATGTTTATATGTATTCCTATCCATGTACAATATTATGAATGATAAATGCTTCATGCAATCCCTCAATGGTAGTATTGTGAAATGTTGACAATAGTCATGTGTTCAAGAAATATCATGTCTTGTCAGTTTCATGCTATCAATTCCTGGGGGTACTTGTAGCCAAAAATTTAGATATGTGCCTAGAGCTAGTGTAAGTTTTCAAGATACTCTCAGTCAAGCCATGCCCAGTAGAATTCATTCAGATTCATGACTTAGGAAAACTCAAAAATCCTAGTAATCTCAGAAATCTCAGTAACTCAGTGATCTTAGTAGTATTCTGTCAATCAATGAAACTCACTGAACCCAGTCCAGTTTAGTTTAGTTAATTATGTTTTAGTGTCTATTCAGATTGGGTAGGAATTTGCACCGAGTGAACCCAAGGATGAGGGCACACACTGTCAGTTCGGGATGTGATCATTAGAAGCAATCCTTGCATTCCAGAACTATGTAACTAGCATAGGTTATGACATCAACACTTATAGATGAGGGTTGATGAGGTGGATTAACACATTTAGATGAGGGTCCCACCATTCTCTTTTGGGAACACTTTCAGATGAGGGTTACATATAGCTTGTCTTTACAAGTGGCGCGGTATAGACACCCTTCCAATTGGGTTTACAGATTGGACCCTAACTCAGCTATATTTCTTTAATTGAGGCATGTCGGTTAGATAGCTATTTCTCACAGTTATAGTTACAGACCCAGTCTTAGTAATAAAAATCAGATAGTTCTACAGAACCCAGGACTGTCATATACAGTCACTAAGTACAGTATGAAAATCAACTAGTTTTATCATAATGTAGATTGTTAGATATAGTCACTCAGTTATCAATAGCTCATATTATTAGTATTCAGACTCAGTATTCAGTATTACCACGCATTCAGATTTAGTTACTTATCTATGTATGTATTCTCACATTCATGTTATATAGTCAGTTAGTATTATTCATGCATATAAACCCTTTTCATTCAGTCTACCTCACTTTCATACAAGTACATTCAATTGTAATGACGCATCTGTGCTATGGTGTTTTTATACCACAGGTTCAGAAGTATGAGCTCCAAAACATTTATAGCATTCCAGTTTTAGTAGTCAGAGTCAACAGTGAGTCCTCATCATTTGAAGATATTATTAGTTAATTATTTTATTCCTTTAGTACTTAGTTTATTTCAGTAGTTCAGAGTTAGTTGGGGGCATGTCATATCAACTCCATAATTTTTAGTCAGTTTAGAGGCTTTTAGACTATAGTATGTTCAGAAAGTTTATTTAGGTATTTCTATACCCCGTTCAGATATTGTTTTATCAGAAATGATATAGTTTTGAACCTTGTGGCCTTACATCTTATATTCCACATTTATATAGTATATCATGCAGTGCTCAATTATAGATATCAGTCATGGGTTAGCT
>NW_025886641.1:3032-5188 GCF_002878395.1 Capsicum annuum
ACATGGGGAAATATATTTTCATGGTTTGTATTCAAGCAATTGAGAGAAACTTAAGTACTTCATGTTTTGCTTGGAATTCCATCTAAGAAAAAAAGGTTATACTGGTATTATAGGGGATTCTTGGGACTCAATGGGTGGAAGGGACCCATTAACGAAACCCCACATACTTGAGAGTGGAATCCTTGGAGAATTTCTTTGATTTAATCTTGCTCTTGGGAAACCTTAGTTTTCTTTAGGAAGAAGGGAAAATTGCCTCTTTGGATCTCTCTTTGGTGGAGTTTATGATTATGTCATTAATTGAGGAATTTGGGTCTTTTATACCATCCTTGGGAAAGACAAAATAATGTGGGTTTGACTTTTAAGGGAATCGAAAAAGACATGAAAGTCCCTAGAAAAACGTGCAGGAAAACCTGCTCCCACTCATTAGGACTTACCTTACAACTCTTTATGTCTGATTATGAATTGTGGTCTGAGTCATAACCTAGGATCCTGGGTACATTCTATTATGACTATGAATTGCCACCTAACAACTCGTTACGACTAACTATGAGTCATTAGGTGAAGTCATAGTTTGAGGCTTTGTCCTTGGATCATTCACTGGTCAGGAGATGAGTCCATACTATGACTTGTAAGGTCTAATAACGATTCATGTATTGGACTCTTGACCACTAGAATGGGTTCTTTACCACACACTATTGTGATAACGAGTCCCTCCTTACTACTCATAATGTCTTGTAATAGTCATAGGGTTGAAATATCATTACTGGGCTAGTTGTTGATGATCTCAAGGTCATGACTATGACTAATTGTAATGACTCATAAGGTCTGGTTACGGGTCGTCAAGTGAGTCGTGGTCACTGGCAGCTAGTAGACTCCTATGGAGAATTTTTTTGTAACTTTTTGCCGTGATGTCAGATTTGGGTGAGACTTATGGCATTGGAAGGCTAACTAAATGGACAATCTTTGGGGAGGTTTAGAACATGAAAATTTAGGGTATCACATAAATAAAGAAACATCCATGTCTTAAAAACAAATTCAAACAATTACACAACACCTCTCTACAAATCCTCTAACTTTAAAAATAACTCCTAAGTTGGGACAAGGCCTCCAACTATACCATAAAAATCCATAAAATACTAAAGCAGAGATATAAATAAAAATTAACACTGACTTTTGGATAATTTAGGTCTCACAACTTTTAAATATCTATCCAAGTGAGAATACGAACACCCTAGTGCAGCACAGAATCACGGGAAAGTTCCTGTGATCCTACATCATAGAATTATGTAGTGTCCAAAGATGGTTAGTACTAGCATGCAAATCAGGAAAAGAGAAATAAATATTTTACTAGGAAAGTCATAACTCTTAATCATCCATAATAATAATAAAGTAGGGGATTGGAGACATGGGACATAAAGACATAATTATTTAAAAGGTACTCCTGAACTATGTAGCTTTTTCACTATCATCTAGTAAGCCACAGGCTATATAGTGCCGGTATTCCCCAACTGGCGGGGCCTTAGTCTATGTTTTCCACACATAATGAGATTAGGCTAAATTACCAATAGACAAGAGCCAAATTTTTTTACTCATTTAATGGATATCATTCATCCTCAAATAAGGTACGGCATTCCTATGTCAGCAAAACATATGTTTCAGATGTTGCTCATGAGGACGTACACCTTGACAGTGAAGCTACATAATTTCCTTTAAGGCCCAATTAAAACATTTCTACACAAATTTTGATCAATGGACTCTTTTATTAGAGCATTCCCATATTGGTATCGTCATACCAGGACTTGCAAGTCATTCATAACATGTCGAACTATTTTCATATAATGTTTTAGACTCCAAAAGTTATCTTTAAAATCCATAAACATTACTCCCAAGTGTTTTCAAAATTCATTAGCCTTACATTCTTTCCTTCATACCTTATCCAAAAGACGGTGTAAGAAATAATAATTCCTATTAAGAAAAACCAAGTTTTTTGAAGTGGATTGAGGGCTATATTTTCATGTTGCAAAATCCATAAAGGTTATGAATCCATGTGTAACAACTCAAAAATGTATCCCGAGATGTCACATAGTGCGTAGGAGCACAAATGATCCCAAGCTAACCCTTCTATTGGCATAACTCATAAGAAACTGAATGATATG
>NW_025886641.1:5288-6211 GCF_002878395.1 Capsicum annuum
ATGCATAAAATGATTGAGTTTACTGTGTGGAAACATAATAATGATGAAATCTAGGAAAAATACAATATCAATACAGCTTTTACATCTATATAAAGCCTGAAAGAGGGACTAAAAATGCATAACTGACTCTAACAGACATCTGTGAAGCCTCTACTATACTGACTATAGATAGATAGAATGCGACCCTAACTATCACTAATCAATACATGAGATTAAGAAAGTAAAGTATATAAATAACTTCTAACCAAAGTCCCCAAAGTAGGAGGACTCATCATCTGCTGGTTGGAATCTGCAACTGTCTGATTCTGACTGTACATACCATGACTTATACCTACATTATGAAACAATGTAGCACATAGACATGTATGCGGATCAGTACTTTTAGGATGTACTGAGTATATGGGGGTGAATGCATAAGTAAATCATTATCATCACATTTTATAGAATCATGTATGCTAAATATAAATTACTCACATAGGCTTGAGTAATTTTGAGATCTGAAGATCATAAATCATGAATGGTAAAACATATAGTAAAAATCTTGTGAGTCATAACGCTTAGTTCTAAAATCTGTATTTATATTCTATTCTCAAATCATATAGGCTAAGTGAAAAAGGGCTCACCCTTTTATGTTTGAAACTAAAAGCTATAATTCTGCAATCTGAAATCTTATGTAAAATAATGTCTGAGTAAGTTTGTGAGCCTTTACACTTAGTTTTTATAAAATCTAGAAAATACTTTATCTTAGGGGTTTAGAAGTCTAAAAACCTATTATACATGGGAGTTTCTTCTAACCAACATAAAGCATGTGAGCATTCATGGAGTCCAACGACTCGCCTTTCTAAGAAACGGATCCTCATGTTGGGGAGAGGAGTCATACTCTTGCCTGGGATTATAACCTATCTGGGTGATCACATATCTAT
>NW_025886642.1:0-1023 GCF_002878395.1 Capsicum annuum
GGTGTAAGGAAGCAAGTCCAATTCCAGTGGAAATTAAACATTCTTGTAAACCTTGCGAACAACAGAACCATTATTCTAGAATCGCTTTAAATAAAAGACAGCAACAGAAGGGGAATTGTATAGCATGAGCTACTTCTCAATTGAAACTTGCACCTTACATCTTTCACAAGTATACTTGATCTCTCGATCATCAAGTTTCTTAACTCTTGTGAATGACTCCAACTCTGAATGTAAACTGTCAGTATCTTTGATCTCCAAACTCACATCTATAAGAGGCTCGTAAATTTTGGAGTAGTGGCCACAGTTGCAACAACAAAGCTACAATTTGAGAAAGACATATTAACATTACAAACTTCATATATAGAAGATACATATGGATAATAAGATAGTATTCTTATATTCTTACCTTGCTGACAAGTCGGACGCAAAAAACTTGTTGGACAATGTCACTGCATTGGCTTTCAATCCTATTGAGAAAGCATTGCAAGAATTCATGAGCATCTTCTTGCTGATACTTATAGAAACCAGATGAAAAATCTGATATTTTCACACTGTTAAGGACCACAAAATACAGAACCATTCATCAATCATCATCGATGAGAATGTTGTTTCGATGATTGCAGTAGCAACATGTAAAATTAAAGTAAACTTCAGAAGGAAATAAACAAATGACATGAGTAAGGATACAACTCAAATTTGTTGGTTTCAATTTGTGTGAATGGAAAATGGAGACACACAACATTTGGAAGAAAAGACACATTGTTTTGGAAAAGGAGTGATTGTTTGGATAGCTATGTCTGTTCATATAAAAGACACAATGTTTCTAATGAATAGACATGACTCTTCCAAAGGATACACCTTTTCGGATGAACCAATGCCACCTTTCGAAAGGGGCACTTTATGGCTGTATAAACCTGCATTTTTCCACAGGTTTAGTCAAGTGCATAATACTACAACGACTGTGGAAGCAACTAGAGTTGCCACAATGAGTCGTACAAATGCTCTGCCGGCAATGGCACCAGC
>NW_025886643.1:0-1726 GCF_002878395.1 Capsicum annuum
TTTTAGTGTTAATTGAAATAAATGTTAATTTACACCCAAACAATGTTATAATATTTAGGGTCCATATTGTTGATATTCTACTTGGGTCTTTCATAAGCTGAAATTGATTTAGAGTAATCACATCAATAATATCGAAAATTCATATTGTGGACATTAATTTATTTGGAATTGATTCATATACATATACATAATTAGTAATATTTGTATAGATCTTTGGATTCACTATTGAAATTTAAATGGCTTAAGAATTGATTGGTATGAATTAGAATAGAAAACAAAATATACTATACAAGATATATTAGTGAAAAATAAAATATACATACATTTGATGTTAAAGTGTATTAATTTTCTTTTCTCTCCTTTAGTTTCTTCTATTTACAGCTACTATTTAAGTTTGATCAAAATGCTAGTAGTATCAACAAATTGCCATACAAGTTGTAACTAGGGGTTTGAGTCACAGGTGACAAAAGAGTTTTAAAATGAGGTGTAGGTGACACAAGTTTTAATTATTAGGTGGAGGTGACAATTACTTTATTATGGATTAAGAAAGTTGAAAAAGTTTGAAAATAACCCACAAGTTTTTAAATTTACACTTTGATCCAAATGTTAGCCTTGTTTTGCGGAGAATTTTTGACTTTTTGAAGATAGAGTCGCCACTTAATTTTGAAAAGGAATTAAGAAACCTTAAACACTTTAAACGATACAAAACAGACAAATCGCTCAAGTTTTGAAGATTCTAAGTAAGTGGTTCTTATTGACATTTTAGGAAGGTGTTAGGCACCTAAAACGTCCGCTAACTTGCGGTTATCAGGACTTTTTGAAAACGTCTTTTGATTGACTTCAAAAAAGATTAATTTTGTTGAAAAGTAGTTAATTACGAAAAGGTTTTTCAAAATCAAAATTTTAGCGACTTAGTTAGGGGAATCAACTAGATTCGTAAGAAACACGTAAAACAAATAAGCAAAAGGCAAAAGGGAAAGAGGAAGAGTAATGATTTAGGCTTTTAAGCCCAAACCATTGACCCTGTCCTAATCTAGTTTTCGAGCTTTCAGCTCGAGTATTGCTCCACCTGCATTAAGTACAACTTTGGCTTCGAGGCCTAAATGAATAAATAAAATAAATAACTAAATAAATAAAGAAAACAACACTAAAAGAATAAATAAAATGGAAACCAAGACTTTTAAGTCTCTTGAAAGCTTCAACGATGGGATTTTAACCCATTCTTTTGTTTCGGCTCTTCATATCCAAATGCCATGTAGCCGACTTTAGATTTTTCTTTCGGACATGACTTGATGAGAAGGGCCTTAATGTCCCGTTATAAAACGCAAGGTGAAAAAGTCTGTTTGGACTCCAAGGTGGTCTCATGCGAAACAAGAAAAATAAAGAATATTAATACATGTCCACCAAAAGAAAAAAAAAAGAAAAAGAAAAGGAAGTAAGTCAATACTTAATCATCCGAAGTGGGAAAACTAAAGGCAGTTAATACATGGTCAATCAAAGCATGAAAAGCAATGTAGAGAAAATTAATACATGGTTAACTAAAGAGGCAACGTGATATGAATCCTGATAAACAATCGGAAACTATTGGAAATACAAGATGTGTTTAGATTAATTCATCAAAGAAAGACCATATGCAATTTAAATGTGGATTTCGCACTTCAGCTAATAAGATATTTCTAGAAAAGAAAAAGGAAACGAAAGAAAGCATATTTGAAAAAAAAAAAAA
>NW_025886644.1:0-3150 GCF_002878395.1 Capsicum annuum
CTTGAGAGTTATTTTATGGGTTATATGGCTAAAGTGAGAAGTGAGAAGTGAGAAGTGCATTTTAAAGAAGAAAGAAAAGATTGAATGGGAAATGGACCACAAAAAGAGATAGGTTTTGGATGTTGAATTTATATTTTATATTTTTTTTACCCAATTTATAGTGTTATTATATAGGTTTTAGATTTTTTGCTCACCACTAAATTTAAAAATTGATCAAATTGTCCTCAAAATATTATTTTTAACATAATTTCTTATTAAATTTAAAATATATAGCTATACACCTTTAGAATTTTTAATTGTTTTAAAATTGTTAGTTCCTTTATAATAGAAATTAATTATCTTTCATACTTTTCTCTCGTCATTTCTTTGTTTATTGAAAGAATTCTTAATTATATATTCAAATATTTTAAATTTATGTAACACTGAATTTGCAGTGAATCAAAAAAAGTATCAAACTAAGTTTGATTATAGATTTAGAGGTATACTCCTACATAATGAAAGAAGTATATTCCTACATATATGAAATGACAATATGTTTTTCAAAACTTTCTTCCAAATTATTTTCAAGTGTTGTATTAAAGAGGGAGTCCTTATAATATACAATTTGAGAGTATTGTAATGTTTTATTACATAAAAACAACTTGGAACAAAATTTGTAATCTTTTTTAATGAATAATTGTCAACTAAATGCAGCAATTAAAATTTAATACTTGTTAAAATGATATTAATTTGAAATAGTATAATAAACATTAAATTGTAGATTATCTTAGAATTTTCTTTTAAGTGACATGGTTAAGGTAAGAAGTGAGAAGTAGTGCATATTAAAGAAGAAAGGAAAGATTGAATGGAAATTGAGGCCCACATAAAGAGATAGATTTTGGAGGATGAATTTACATTGTGAAATTACTATAATACCCTTGGTCGTCCTCCAACTCACTATATTTCATGATTTATCGTCAATTAAACATTATATAAATCTTTTAAAATGAAAAAATAAGTATAAATATACTTTTTGTTTTATACAAAATAAACACACATTGTCATATATTATTTTTCTTTTTCATTATGTTTATTTATTTTTATTTTATTTTTTGAGATCTTAGTAATAATATCTCAGAATTCTCAATTGCTTTGTAATGATACTTATCAAATTTGACACTTTACATGATAAATTACGGTATATTAATTTGTCTATCTGATTTGTAGTATTATTATATAGTTTAAACTTTTTATTTTTATTTTAAAAAGGTTGTACACCAATAAATTTAAAAATTGATCAAATTGTCCTAAAAATATTATTTGTAACATAATTTCTTATTCAATTTAAAATATATAGTTATACTCCTTTAGTATTTTCAATTGTTATAAAATTTTTAGTTCCTTTATAATTGAAATTAATTATCTTTCTCACTTTTCTCTCATTTTGTTACTTTTTTTATTGTAAGAATTCTTAATTATATATTCATGTGTTTTGAATTTATGTAACATTAAATTTGTAGTGGATCAAACAAAGTATCAAACTAAGTTTGATCATAGATGAAGAAGTATACTCCCACATAATAAAAGAAGTATGCTCCTACATATATAAAATAATTATATATTCTTCAAAATTTTCTTCTAAATTATTTTCAATTAGGTATTGCAGAGAGCGGTCTTTTCATATAAAATTTGAGAGTATTTTAACATTTTATTACAAAACAAACAACTTTGAACTAAATTTGTAATCTTTTTTATTGAATAATTGCCAACTAAATGCAGCAATTGAACTTTAAAACATGTTAAAATGATATTAATTTGAAATAGTACTTTGCCTTGTCGGCCTATAATAGCTACTGAGTACAAGTGGATCATACTCACACCTACTATGCCCTTTTGGTTGAGGTCCTAGCTCGAGTGCGCTTTAGATTGCTTGAATCGAGTAATTATTGGAGCTTTCAAGGTAGTGGTTGGCCTCTAGGCGTCCGGATGTCCTCTATTACCTTTCTTATAGACTATTTCTTTGCTTTCATTTCAGCGATAGAGTTTCTCTTGTATTTGAATATCTTATGTATTTTATTTGAATTAGACTTATACTAGATACGTTCCTATACTAATGACACCAGGTTTTGGGAGTTATAACTTCATAGTTGATTATATTCTTTCTACATTTATTATACTTATATGGTTTATCTTCGTTCTAGAAGCCCTACATTAGGGGTATTTCTATCTTTTTCCCTTTGCGTATCAGTTTGAGTGATAGGCTTACTCATCAAGGTTTGTCTAGAAGCCTTACATTGGTGGTATTTCTATTTTTTCCCCTTTGTGTATCAGTTTGAGCGATAGACTTAGTCGTCAAGGTTCATCGCGATAAGTGCTATCACGCCCCTTGGATTTTGGGTCATGACATAGTACATATTAGTTGTAGGCAATTGCTATTAATGATTTGCAATTACTACTAGATTATGTATCATGTGTTATGCACGGGCCCAACATTTTATTTTAGTTTAATAATATTTCATGATTTATCATCAATTAAACATCTTATGAATCTTTCAAAATAATAAAAAAAAAAAAGAAGTAAAAATATGCTCTTTGTTTTATGGCAAAATAAAGACACATTTTAATATATTATTTTTCTTTTTCATTATGTTTATTTATTTTGATTTTTTAGATCTTAGTAATAATATCTCGGAATTCCCAATCACTTTGTAATAATACGTATCAAATATGACACTTTAAATGATAAGTTACAACATATTAATTTTTTATCCGATTTGTAGTATTATTATGTAGGTTTAAACTTTTTATATTTATTTTTAAAAAGGTTGTACACCACTAAATTTTAAAATTGATCAAATTGTCCTAAAAATATTATTTTTAACATAATTTCTTATTAATTTTAAAATATATAGTTATACTCCTTTACTATTTTCAATTGTGTTAAAATTTTTAGTTCCTTTATAATAGAAATTAATTATCTTTCATACTTTTCTCTCATTTTGTTTCTTTGTTTTATTGCAAGAATTCTGAATTATATATTCATGTATTTTGAATTTATGTAACATTGAATTTGTATTGAATCAGCTAAAGTATCAAACTAAGTTTGATCATAGATGAAGAAGTATACTCCTGCATAATGAAAGAAGTATACCCCTAAATATATGAAATAAC
>NW_025886645.1:0-4241 GCF_002878395.1 Capsicum annuum
ATGAAAAAATGTTGATATATGAGTACATGCCTAACAAGAGCTTGGACGTCTTCCTTTTTGGTTTGTAACCATTTCAAATATGATCTAATTTTTCAAGTAGTCTTTATAAATTTTGATGTGAAATGCTCCCTATCTCTGGACAGATCCTGCAAGAAAGGAGCTACTGGATTGGCAGAAACGTTGTGAAATTATTGAAGGAATTGCTCAAGGATTACTCTATCTTCACAGATACTCAAGAATGAGAGTGATACATAGAGATCTTAAAGCTAGTAATGTGCTCTTGGATGAAAACATGAATCCTAAGATAGCTGATTTTGGTTTGGCAAGAATTTTCAAACAGAATGAAACGGAGGCAGTGACTAGCAGGGTTGTTGGAACATAGTGAGTTGAGCCTAGTTATTTCTTGATATAGATCTGGAGAACATGTCTACATATTTATACTGACTTGAGTTGGAAATGTTTTCTATCCTCTGCACAGTGGTTACATGGCTCCCGAGTTCGCCATGGAAGGAGCTTTCTCGATCAAGTCTGATGTATTCAGTTTTGGAGTCTTAATGCTGGAAATTGTGAGTGGTAGGAGAAATACTAGCTTACAGCAAGACGGTCGTTCATTGAACTTAATAGGTTATGTAAGCTTTTCTTGACACCCATTTTTTCAAGCATTAAAATTTACCAAGCTTCATAATACTTGTCATTCTGGTGTAGGCATGGGAACTATGGAAAGAAGGGTGTGCACTGGAATTGAAGGATCCATCTCTCGGAGATCTTTGCAACACTCAACAATTATTACGAGTTGTTCATGTCGGACTATTATGTGTACAAGAAGGCTCAACAGATAGACCAACAATGTCTGATGTTATCTCAATGCTTGGTAATGAAAGTATGCCACTGCCAATTGCAAAACAACCTGCATTTTTCACTGGAAGAGATGAAGCTGGATCCTATTCATCCACAATCAAAACAGAACGATTTTCGGTTAATGATTGTTCTATCTCTGTCGTTGAAGCAAGATGAGACTAGAGATATTGTTTTGCTGTAATAGGATTGCAATAGATCACCATATTTTCATTACCTCCATTTGACTTTTGGGCTCTTTTTTCTCAAGTCTAAAAGCTAATTTTTCCTGCGACAAACTTATTAGGACTTTGGCACAATCAACAGCTGGTTTAAGCTAAGTCTATTTCGTCATAAATATAGTAAAAGCACATAATAGAGGAAGAAGAAGTACGGAGAAATAGGCATAATGATGTGAGCTGTATTGATCAGACTCATTAGTTCTGCAGCTCAGGAGCTTCTCTTACAGGTTCGGTTGATCAAAAGACAATACATTAAGAAGCTTTACGCTTGAATTGGTTGTATTCTGATACATCACACAGTTAAAATTGATGAATGTACCGGTTTGCTACATAATAATAAATACTGTGAAGTTGAGCACTAGTTGATCTCACTGGTGGAGGAAACTTTGTGCTACATCTTCTCACTAAAATGTAAAGGAGGTTTTCTTTAGCTGTGTGAATAATTAAGCATTGTTCATCAAGATATTCACAAAGGCGACTCAAAATATAAAAAAGTAAACACGCAAAAGAAGCCAAAAATCGTAAATACTATTTTGGAGAGCTAATAAGTAATGACAGAATTTTACCTAAGTTGGGTTTACTTTCTTGACATTATGTTATTTTTTCAGACTATAACTGGGAAAGCTTGTTGAATCATGGTTCATGGGCTGTTTGGATTTTGCTAGTCCTTGGGAACAATGTATAACAACAGATATTTCAGAATGGAAGCACAATGTTCTTGACAACCTCCAACTAAATCCTATTTTCCATATTTTTCTAAAAAGCACTGGATGGATGTTAGACTCTTATGTTATGAGTTAATACGCGATGTAGACGCACTCTGGTCACATAAACCAAATTAATGTCATATCAGCATTGTCAACGGTAAGAGTTATTTGTGTGGAGTTTGAACAAGTTGAGGTATTAAATTCCCTTAATTTTTACGTTAGGGGCCTGGCTTTAGAAACTGAGTTTTAAGTGTCACTTGCTGTATTAAAAAGAAACATAAGCTAGTCAATCCCTCTTTTTTTAAAAAAGGGAAAAGATGAAATAAGCTAGTCAAAGAAAAGAAAATAGACCCCAAATTGAATTAAAAATCCTACAATGGTTTGAACTAAAAAATCTTTAAAATATTGTGGCAGAAAGTGTTGACTATACTAAAATGCATTATTGGCTTTGAACAGCAAACGGCCTAAAAAGAAATGACCAGTTAATAATATTATCTGAAGCAATTTTATTTTTTGCTTTCTGGCAGCAAATATGGTATCTTAGCCAATTTCATATTCTTCTTAATCTTGACATCATTCTGCAGCCAAACATGTATCATTAACATTTTATCTGTAGTTGCAATAAGCTCATTGAAGCCTGGTGATGTACTCAATAATTCACAAATACTTCATTCAGAAGGTGGAAAATTTCAGTTAGGATTTTTCTCAAAATATGAAAACTATCATCTTGGAATATGGTAGGCAGGTGATCCAGAAGATAGGAAATTGTGGATAGCAAATCAAAATGTACCTATATTGAACAATTCAGGATTGCTCACATTAGATTCTACAGGAACATTGAAAATAACCAGTGGAGGAATTACAGTTGTGAATATTGTCAAGTCTACAGGATTGACAGGAAGTTTAGTAGCTAGGCTTCAAGATTCTGGAAATTTTGTGCTTCAGGTTGAGACTCGGAACAAGACTTTATGGCAAAGCTTCGATCATCCTACCAGTTGTCTTTTGCCTGGTATGAAGCTTGGTTATAACCTTACCACAAGGCAGAATTGGACTTTAACTTCTTGGTTGAGTTTTAGTGTTCCGGCCTCGGGGGCTTTTACTTTAAGCTTGGAGGCCATTAAAGATACATTCCAGTTGGTTATTCGTCGAAGGGGCAAGGTTTATTGGACTAGTGGGGCTTGGAACGATCAAGGTTTCCCATTCTTAAATACTATTTATCAGTACTATTTCAACTTGGTATCCGATAAAGACGGGATGTTCATTCAATTGAAGGATAGAGTGGGAGGTTTTCCAAGTCTTGAGTTGTTTCCAGATGGATCTATTATTGGTGGACATGGTCCTATATTCACCCGTTTTAATAAGTTCTGTTATGGTTATGAAAGTGACGGTGGTTGTGTCTCTAGTCAGTTGCCTGCGTGCCGAAAGGATGGTGATAAATTTGAGCAAAAGAGAGGAGACTTTACAGATATATCTGATACTAGTACTAATTACTATGATAATGCAAGCAGTAGTCTTGGTGATTGTATGCAGAAGTGTTGGGAGCTTTGCAGTTGTATTGGCTTCACCACCATCAGTGACAATGGGACGGGCTACCAGATTTGGAAGGGAAAGAAGGGGGATTTTGAAATCGATGAGACTGGTAATGCATTGCAAAGATATGTTCTGGTTTCACCGAAATCATCTAAAGGTAAGTGTATATCAGGAATACACTTTATTTATGAACTGCATATAAATTTTGTAGATCAACCTCAACTGCGTAACTCTACTCATGCTATAGGTGCAGGAAAAAGTTGGATATGGATAGTAATTGTTGTAGCTATTTTTATCACTTTGACATTATCTGGTTTCACCAGTTACATTATAATGAGAAGACGCAAACTACAAGGTACATCTCCAACTGTGGATTTAGAAGCTAGTATGTTGTTTTGTCAACTATGTTAACCATGTATATGTATCTACAAACTTCTCTTGCATAGATAAGAAAAGAAAGGAGGAAGAGCATATACGTGAGTTGACTGCAGCAGCCAGCTTCAACAACACAAATTTGAAGGGGGAAGATGGAAGGGAAGTACAAGATCTGAAGATATTCAGCTTTGGATTCATATCGACAGCCACAAACAACTTCTCGAGTGAAAACAAGCTCGGACAGGGTGGTTTTGGGCCTGTTTATAAGGTATATTTGCACTATGTTATATGTAGCTCAGAGATTTCCTTAGTACTCGCACCGCATAACCTAATGAACAGTATTAATGTATGACAGGGAAAATTTCCAGATGGGAGAGAGGTGGCAGTCAAGAGACTTTCAAGAACATCGGGTCAAGGGCTTGTGGAGTTCAAGAATGAGCTTATATTAATTGCAAAAGTTCAGCATACAAATCTAGTACGAGTTATAGGATGTTGTATTCATGAAGATGAAAAAATGTTGATATATGAGTACATGCCTAACAAGAGCTTGGAC
>NW_025886646.1:0-1152 GCF_002878395.1 Capsicum annuum
CTTTTGACTTATATTTGTTAGTTCAACTTAAAAATAAGTGCTTATAAGCATTCTTTAATTTTATCCAAATACTATAAAATTTTGTTAAAAACTATTTTAACTTAAAAACGCCTAAAATAAATCAATCCAAATAAATGAGGTGGAGGGAGTATACATTAATTTATGTTAGAAATAAAACTCTTAACTAACATGTCATATTGTTTATCTGTTGAGAGTGAGTAAATATTATTGTTAAATATTTTTAACTTAATATAATCTAATACATTTAATTAATATAACTATAATTATTATTTAATTAAGTCCATGCATCGTGCGGGTACACATACTAGTTTGAAATATAAAGACAGCTTGTGTGACTTAAACCATATATTGTGGGAAACATGGAGATGCTGATGATAAGTATGGATTGTGAAAGGTTTTATTTTTTTTATTTTTGAAAAAAACATATTTTAAAATGCTAAAAGAAACGTTATAATTGCAAAATTCAAAGTAATTTAATAGTTTATATATATATAACTAGGTTTTATTTGTTTTGGTATTTGTGAAAAATGTAAAGGTTAATTTTTGATTTTAAAAATTCATACAGAAAAAAATCAGTTTTAAAAGTCATATTTAGTGGAGAATGTGAAAGTGGCATGTAAAGTAGTTGTATTTAGAGTTGGTAAAGTCATATATATATATATATATATATATATATATATACTAGTTTATGTGTATGCGCCTCGTGCGTGTACCTCCCTTTATTGAGTTCAAATGTTACATTAAATAGGATACATTTTAAAATAATAAAGACAAGTTCAATAATTAATATATATATATATATATATATATATATATATATATAATAGTTTAGGTGTACGTGTACCTCCCTTTATTGAGTTCAAATGTTACACTAAATAGGATATTTGTTTAAATAATAAAGACGAATGCAATAATTAAATTCAACATATTTTGGAAAATTTATTTAATTAAACCTAACCGTTACCAAAAAATTTTTTAAAGTCGACCGACATTCATCTACCACCTGTAATTTATAACAAATTAATATGACAATAGTGATGTAAGAATAATATGACTAAATTTTACCTTTACACACAAAAAAAATGTCAAAACAGAGATGTAAAAATAATACAATTAAATCTAACCTATACC
>NW_025886647.1:0-8986 GCF_002878395.1 Capsicum annuum
TGCGATGCTCAATCCACACTAAAAAGAATTAATCATTGCAAATCATTTTCTTAACTATTTGAGCGAATCCAAACATATAGTTCTTACAAATTACAACGATAATTTTATATCCACACACACAATACACAAAATATATTTAAAAACGTTCTAACATATATTTTTGAAGCTATTTATTTATTAGTCGACACATTTATGATGATAAATCTTAAAGTATTTAATATTTTATAAAATAATTTAATTGATAAAATCTGCTTAAAAGATATTGCATGATAGGAAGTTTTTAATACCACCATATATTTGAATTTATAATGTCGTAAAATATTTTATGTTAAATTATAGTCGAAGATAAAATAAATGTAAAGTAATGACTTTGAGTCGTACAATCAAGCCATTTTGCACAATAATTCTAATGAGGCTTTTCCAGTCCTATCAAAATTTCTATAAAAGTTGAATGGACAAGATACGCAATCATTATCATTAAATAAAAATATATGAATATAAAAGACAAAACAAATAAAATACAATGAGCATCCATTTTAATAAACTAGTAATTGGATAATAACACCAAAACATTAACCAGTGTCCGTCATCACCAAAGATTGATTGCGATAGGGCTTTACTTTATTAAAACTCAAGAACCTAAGTAATGACTTAAATCAGTTTCAAACATCTCAAGAATCGATAGTATTCATCCCACAAATCATAAATCACGTTTAAATACTATGAGGAATAAATTCACAAAATGACTTGAGGGTCCAAATAATAAACCAGAGACAAAATTATAGGAACACATCATTGAGTTTATACGATATATTATAATTTTGTAAAGTTTTTTTTAACGGCTAAAAGAACACAACTTAAACCTTGATAGTGAATTTTGTTTATATGAATCAATAAAAGTCTTGACTTTTCGATTAAGTAAAATTCATTCAGTCAATTTTCATGTATATTATCGTCTACCTTAACATTATTGATTTTATAGTTTTCTATTGGTAGAAGTAAAGATAAATAAATGTAAACTAATGACTTTGAGTCGTACAAATTCAGGGTTGGCTCAAGCAAATCAATCGCGTACGACGAAAATAAATGGAGGCCTTAAATTTTCAATTTCTTTTATAGAGTCTATATTTTAAATCCTGAGATGCAAAGTATAAATATTATAGATGATTTCTTCTAATAATTTTTTTCATTAACATAATTAATGCATTTAGTTTTTCTTGAGACATACTTTAAATACATCAAAATTCTTCTAGAATTCTTTACTTTTGTATAAAAAGTTTATTTTTTTTATAAATAATATTTAGTAATTTTATAATTAAAATCTATAATCTATCATTGCTAAAAATAAAGTGATGCCCCTCAAATTTGAGGGTCTTAGGCGGTTGCCTTTTTTTAAAAGGGGTAGAGTCGACACTGCTGTAATACCCTAGACTTTTGCCTCTGAAAATTTCTTGAGTTTTGAGCTTACTGCCTAAGCTACGACCACCTAACGAGTCGTAAGATTTCCTTATGAGTATAGGGCTTGAGCCGTAGTGTAACCAATGAGGTTGCCTATGTTTTTGTTCTGATCACGATTTGTACATAATGAGTCGTAAGACGTAGTCATGAGTTGTAGAGTGTGACTCGTGACCAAACCAGTGTAAATTCACAATTGTGGTTGCGACTAGGACCCTATGAGTCGTAAGGTCCGGATACGAGTCGTAGCGTACGACTTGCAGGGTTAACAGTGAAGAGGCTCTATGTCTCTGCCCTGACTATGAGTCGTGGTGATGACTCATAACCGGACGTCACAAGTCGTGACGTGACTCATAGTTACTGGCAAAATTTTTTTCTGTGTTTTAATTGGGGGCAATTTGGTCATTTTCCTCTTTCCCCTAATTGTGACCCACGACTTAAAAACACTTTAGGGTCCTATTATCACTCCAAAAGAAATCAAAATACACGTCTCTTCTCTCAAATTCCTCAAAGCAAGAACAAGGCTATGGTTTCTCAAGGTTGATTATCTAGGGCTCAGAGGTTGATTTCTCTCCATAATTCCTAATACTTTCATGCATTTATCTCTTTCCTAAAACTTATTTTTGTGAAAGGCATGTGATTAAACTTGTTATCCATATGAATAATTGTGGTTTTGGAATCTGGGTTGAGGGGTTTGGAAGGTTATTTTTTAAATTATTTTCCCATGGTTTATATGCAATTGTTTATGCTTAATTGATGGCTTTGATACTAATAGGGAGCATGGGCATGGTATATGGACCGGGGGTTATGGCATTCCCCCAAATTGATGATTTTGAAGTTATATATAGTTTTGAAAATTGTATAACCTCAATCCACTTGCATAATTGGCTTTGAAATATGGTTAATTATATGGTTTGTCTTACTCCCCTGAACTATTGCATTGCATAAATGGTTAAGCGAATAAAAATAATTTTGCAAGGCCTTGTTAGTCATGTGTTACATTAATTATAAACTACGGGGGTCGATACATTCCCCAAGTTGTTTTTTATAAACTACAGGGTTCGAGGCATTAACCCAAATTTGACTTGATAAATTATAGGGTCGGGGCATTCCCCCAAGGTGATGAGTAATTGGAATGGAATGATAAATATTTGCTTGCAAGTGTAATTGCTATGATGATACCAATGGCATATGTCTAAATGGATGATTTTTGGTTAATGAATGGGAATGTGTAAATTGTTTTAATTTGGTTTAAAGGGGATTGTGTAGCTGGCCATCAAGGTGAAGGTCTCGAGGGACTAATACTTAAAACCTGCATTTGCCGGCGTGGGGGTTGGTCTAAATGATCGTGTGCTTGTGGCACACTTTATACATATATTTATATCCTGGATTGACGTGGGATCGGGGAATTCCCTTGTCTTCTTTGGTACCTTTGGTTCGTACAGCTAAAACGCACTGGGGCCCTTCTGGTGAGGAGATCTAGATTTATATAACACATGTATGTCTTTTTGGACTGTTGATGCTACATAGTCCAGGCTAATATTTTAACTCTCATGCTAAATTGTGTTACCTATCCCAATATATATATATATATATATATATATATATATTATATATAACTATGTGCATTGGTTTTGAATGGGTTTGGACTAATTTGATCATGGCATTACTTTATCCCTTCTCTGAGTTACATGCTAGCACTCACCTCGCTACCCGTCCTCGGATGCTGTATCCCCATTCGATGCAGGGTTCAGAGACACTTATGCTTTTACTGTATAGTGATATCTGATCTCTGGATTGTTCTTGAGCCATATTAAAGTGATGAGATTCCATTCTCCGGAAAACCCTCATTTCATGATCTTGTTTCATTTATGTTTTAGGATATTCCTTTTAGACTCATTTTGGCTAGGGTGGAGGCATGTCCCGACTTAGGTTGTTCTTGGTTACTAGAGTCTTTGTGGATTACTGTGGATTGGGATGGTTATTGAAGTTCCTAGATTCCTTTCTGAGTTAGTTGAGTTATCAATCTTGCTATATGTTCAAAATTCAGCTCTATCTAATCATGTGTTTGGAATTTATCCACTGCTAGTTTTATTGTGTTCTGGCTCGTTAGGTTAAAAGGGGTGGTCTTCGGTCCTCGATGGACTTGAGACACCCATCATGGATATGCCTTAGTTTGGGTTGTGACAAACTTGGTATAAGAGCCAGGTTCATGGTCATTGGGTGTCCATAAAGTCGTGTCAAGTAGAGTCTCTTTTATGGATGTGTAACATGCCACACTTATAAGGGAGAGACTACAAGGATTTAGGAATGTTTCCCTTTTCTTGTGATCTATATTTTTGGGATATAAAGTCTAAGGTCTTGAAATCTCCTCTAGTTCCATTTTTTAGCATTTCAGATCATGCCTCTTCGAAGATCTAATGCTCGTGGAAACTTCTCTATCCTACCTGAGGATAATGTGGATGGGACTCGTTCTACCTATGGAGTATAGACCTGGTCTAGGTACCCTTCTCCTGACTTCCCACATGGAGTTTCATCGGTCCTTACGGTCCTCTTCGGGCTTCTCAAGTTGATGATGTTCATGCCCCACTGCCCCAAGGAGATATTTTTAATGCCAAATTCCATTGATCTATTCATCTGCTAACTCATTTGGTGACTTTGCTGTCTCATTAGCTTGACTATTTTGATCCAGTTGCTCCATCTTTTGAGGTCACTATAGTTTTCCAGTTTATGAGGTTAAACGCTTCGACCTTCACAGATTCTAAGGTTGATGAGGATCTTCAAGGGTTTGGTGATGAAATAGAAAAGATATTCAGAGTGATTCATTCTAATGATGTGGAAGGTGTGGCATTTTTCGTATATCAGTTGAAAGATGTGGCATATCTGCGTTTGAGGAGCGGGAGCAGTTGAGGGGTAATGATGCTGAGCAGGCTATGTGGGAGGATTTTTCTTGTGCTTTCCTTGATCATTTCTTTCCTCATGAGTTGAGAGAGGCTAAAATTGAGGAGCTTGTGAACCTAAAGTAGGGAAATATAATTGTGAAGGTGTATGCTTTGAAGTTTCATTATTTGTCTCGTTACGCTTCGGAGTTGGTGTCTAGTACGAGGGTTAGGATATGGAAGTTTTCTTTGGGTTTTTCTCAGGACCTATTACTAGAGTGTAAGACGGCGATGTTGAATAATGATATGGATATCTCTAGGCTGGTGGTGTATATGCAGTAGGTTAAAGATGAAAAGAATAAATAAGCAAAAATGGGAGAGAGTCAGAATAAGAAGTTCAGGTATACAGAGCAGGGTGAAAGCCAACAGAATATGGTAGAGATGGTAGGCAGTAGGGCAAGAAGAAGACTTGGATAAACTCAGGCTCATATTCTACGTCTAGTGAACCTTATCCTAAGATGTCTAGCAATTGTCGTTTTTAGGATGACAGTGGGTTTAAGGCCTAGGGTGCCCAGACTCATGCTAGTGGAGCTCAGTCAGCCCCTTCATATCCTCCTTGTAGATTTAGTGGACAAATGCACCATGGTTATTGTGATGAGGGGAGGAATCTGTGTTTCAAATATGGCTATCCTAGTCATATTCAGAGAAACTTTCCATCAACAAATGTTGCTATTGGAGCTAATCATATTTCGATTTCTACTTCTTCAGCTCCTGCACTAAAGGGTGCTACTTTTGGTACCGACACTAGTCAGAATCGTCTTTATGCTCTCACCATCTATCAGGAATCTGAGGCATCTCCTGATATTGTCACTGGTATGTTCAAAATTTTCTCTCCTGATGTATATTGTCTGCTTGATCTAGGTTCTACCTTTCTTATGTGACCCCTTATGTGGCTATTTATTTTGATTTCAATCCTGAGTGTATTTCTGACCCCCTTTTTGTGTCTATCCCAATGGGTGATTCTGTTGTGGATAAAGGGGTCTATAGGGGTTGTATGGTATCTGTTGGTGATAGGGAGACATTGGTGAATCTGATTAAATTAGATATGGTAGATTTTAATGTGATCTTGGTGATGGATTGTGAAACATCTTGGTTTTTGAACCTTAAAAAAATTTCTTAGAATTCCATTCTCCGAACCCAATATGACTCAGGGGTACAAGTCATATACTAGGGTATGGATGGAATGGACCTGTTGAATGCTGACCAGTGTTGATTGGTGGGATGGATTTGGTCACTGGAATTGGTATAACTCAGGTTGTATAAGTCGTATTGTTGGATACGGATTGTATGAATTGGGTTTTTTATTTACTTAACCTTAGACTTGGTAACTTAAGTTGGGTCTAAGTACGAATGGCTCTCCTTGAGTCGTATGATGGGGTACGAGTCATATCGGGGACGCGTATAGGGGACATTGTTTAATCTTCTTGGGATTCTTTTCTGCCAGGGGTACGAGTTGGAGGTATGGATCATGTACTGTGGATACGACTTGGTTGGATGAATTACATACTGGACAGTGTTGGATCCAAGGGTTGAGGTTAGGATATGAGTGGAGGGTACCACTCATATCAAAGGTTACGACTAGTATGGGTTAGTCATATCCCTGTGACGGGATTTTGTGCAACTTAAGTGAAGGGATTATGGATATTTCCCCACTTAACCTAATAGGACCCCATGACTTCTAACTTACTTAGGAGAGTATTTACACTATTATTCTATTCATTAACACTTAGAAACTCTTCCTAAACACTCCATAATTCTGTCAAGAGATTTTGGGGCAAAGAGCTAGGGTTTTATCTTAAGACCTAATTTAGGGATCTTGTTAGTGATTTCTCTCCATCTACTTTGTCAATTAAGGCATGTTCTCTTCCCTCGTTGTTAGTTCCAACTAAAGGCATGATTTTTACTATTGTTTTTTATGGTTTCATTATTGTATGCTTTTGGTTTTCAAATATGATTTGGGGGTTTTGTTATAACATTGGTTATGGTTTTCTATGGTTTTAATTATGCTTTTATATACATTAATGGTGGTTCTGGATAATTGGATTACATGGGAATGATTATTGGTAATTGGAATTGGTTTGGATATATAATGCTCCCAATGTGTTTGACAAAATGCTTATAAAGATATGTTTATTGCATTGATTACTTTTAAATGGAACTCTTGGTTGTTTTAAAATTAGAAAAGTAATTATGCATGGTTTAAATGCTTTGAAAAGGTAAATGGCTAAATGGTAATGCTGTGGGGTACATGGTGATACCCAAGTGATTTGATATGGTAAATGGAAGGGCACTTGAAAGTCCCTTTAACCTGTACATGGTTGGCTATGGATACTTGCAAGTTATTGGTTGGTATGACTATACCACTATTAATGGCCTTGATTAATAAATAGATAATGGTTTGGTTATTTAGAAAATTATTTTAACTAGGCATCACTGCCAGAAATTAGCCCTATGGCAACGGTTCAAAAAACGTTGCGATAGATATAAAAACCGTTGCCATAGAGCTACCATAACGATTTTATAAGCGTTGTGTATGTGGGCGTTGGGATAGACATATCGCAACGACATTTGCAACGGTTACAATAACAGTTGCAATAGGTCTATCTATTGCAACGGTTATTGTAACTCCTATTGATACAGTTAAAATTATCAATAGACTCTATTGCAATGGTGCAAGATGTTGCAATAGACTCTATTGCAACAACGAAGAACCATTGCAATAGATTCTATTGCAACGACAAAAAAATGTTGCAATAACCCTATTGCAACAATTATTGATCTTTCGCAATATTTTTTGCCACCTATTATTGCAGCTAATTTAAATACCAATTGATATATATATAGAGAATTATATTAATACACAATTATATATACACATCACAACAAAATCCATCACAACAAAATCTTTCATTAATAATTCAAATTAAAATATCCAACAAACTAGTAATCTAAATTCAAAAGCAAAATGTTAAAATCAAACGGTAATCAGTTTTCCCATAAAGTATCAAGTTCGAGTGGCGATAAGTTTCACAAAATTTAATATAAAAAAGATCGATACTAAAATATCTATCAATAATTTAAAAATTTTCTCAAGGTCAATTTCTTCATCACTTTCTTCATCTCCTCCTTCATTTTGAACATCTATAAAAAGAGAAAAAATAATCTCAATTAGTAATTAAATGACAACATATTTAATTTTCAATTAGAACATAGAAGAACACCTATAAATAGAGCGAGCATAAACAAACTTAATAGCAAATGAATAAATTATTTATTCAAATTAATAAAAGAAATATAATTCACGAAAACTAAATCAAGAAACAAAAACAAAAAGAGAAAGGAATAATTAGTTACGAAAGAAGACAAACAAATTTATACCCCAAGAATGAACATACAAATGAGAAAAACCTCGCCACAATTATAGAGCAACTGATGCAATAACATGAAAGGGAATACTGAAACGGTGAACAATTTGCAATGTAAAATTGGTCAAAGAGAATGTTGTACAAATTTGAACATATATCAAGTATTCAATTGGTAAAGAGTTTAGCTATGGTATCTTAATCTGTCCAGATAATATACCATGAGGATGTTTAGGTTCTATTCACTTATTCGAAATAAATATGAAGGGAATCATTATTTCGACCATTGTAGTTTTAACCATCATTCAGCTCATGTTTGAGTCAGGACAAGTCCTCACTTCTGGACAAGTAAAAGATTCTTTGGCACCGTGCATACCATACATTCTTTATGCATTTAGATACAAGTTTTAGCAGTTATACAGATGACAACATTGAGCATAGTTATACCAGTTTCATTACTAAAAAAAAGGAAAAAGAAGGAAAAACCAACAAATAACAGTGCTAATGATCCTATTATATAAAAGGTTAAAACACAAGAAGGTACAACTCGACTGCGAAAATACTTCCAAAGAAAACAAGAAAAGAAGTTAATTCCTATCAAACAATATACCATGAGGATTTTGACATTATTAGCAAAACTCTATAACATGCATAGTAGTTTGAGATTCAAAACCTTAACTATTCAGCCTTAACAGAAATTTCAAAACTCCACATCCACATTTCACAGGACATTTCACGGATAAAATAACATTTAACAATCTTCCTTCAAAATAGACATTCTCATGATAAAAAAGAAGAAGAAAAAGAAGAAGAAGAAGAAGAAAAAGAAGAAGAAGAATAAGGAGAAAAAGAAAGGGCGAGAAGACATTCTCATAATTTCCCGTTAGAGGTCAAATGCTGATTGTACTACTGTATTTTTAACATTGTACAGTACCAGCTAGCATTACAAACGTCTGTATTGCTCTAATCAAGATAGAATATAGATGGGAGAGCAGATAACAATATCCAAGTAAGCTCAAATGAATTACAAACATTCAAAATGCAACACACAATTAAGAAGCTATTCAGATCAAAATCTGATGAGAAAACCAATGTTTAGTGACTAAATGAGAGGTTGTTGGAAACATTTTTGCTTAAGTGGTAGGTGAATTTTCTAGTAAAGATAAGTCTGGTTCAATTTCTAGAGACTCATCACTTATTGATTTGAAACCTGGAAACTTTCCTGATCAT
>NW_025886648.1:0-1950 GCF_002878395.1 Capsicum annuum
ATAGCGAAACCAAATCTAAGTACAGATTCCGCAACAACAAAAAGCCTAACCATTTGCTGAAAGTGATGAATGAGATCTCATCCGGTGGGGTAATCCCACCGGAAAATTTTCCACCACTACCATTTATTAAACGCATCAACATTTATTTATTTTTTGAATGACGTAAAAAATGACAAAAGAAAAGAGTTCCTTAAAAGGATTCTCGTGAAATTTAAAAATTAAAAATTTGGCCAATTGTAAAATTATGATATCCAAGCGTTATTTTTAGATTGACAACCAAATTATGCAGTAAAATGTTTTTCTCAAAAAATAAACTATTCATTGATCAATATTGTAATTTTGACTTTATTTTTTTTTTAATTTTTTCATTCCACAGAAGAGGGACTCGAGATTTTTTTTCATTTTTTGGTTGCATTGCATATACTTTGATAAATTCTCAACATCCTAAAAAGCTTGATGAAAAATCTGAAAAATGCATATTTTTTTTATATTGCTCTGATACCATAATGTAAGAAAAGAGAGGTTCTTTGTAACATCTCAGGCCCATGTAGATGTCATTGCTTACATCTACCAAGTGCAGCCTGTAGACACGTAATTTTGTCCCCCTCAAAAGTTCGATTTTATTCATTTCTATCTTATCATATCATGTACTCTCACCCACGTGATTATATCTCACAAAAGTTCGATTTTATTCATTTCTACCTTATCATATTATGTACTCTCACCCACGTGATTACATCTCACAAAAATACAAAAAAAATAAATAAAAATAACTCTCAACAAAAAATTCCTAACAAACTTTTATTCTTTTAACACCCTAACAACCTCTTCAATAAGAAAATGACAAATCACCACCTCAACACCTCATACCCTACCTCCCTACCTCTGCCTAACACTACCCCACGTCACATTCCTTTTTTTTTCTTGTTTAAAAAGAAAGAATCCAAAAAAGGAAAATACAATATATATACACAGATACACATATACAAAGTGAGAGCATATACAGAAAAGAAAAAAAAAGAGCTTCACTCTCTCTCTACTCTCTCTCTCTTCAAAAACCAAAAAGGGAAAGCCTCCGTTCGCCGCCTCTCTCGCCGTCACCGGCGAGACCCCCTTCCTCTTCTCCTTCTACGATGCCGCACCAGCCCTGACCAACGACGCCATCCTTCCCTCCCTCCGGTGACAACAGCCACCGCCGACAACAACCTGCGCCGCCCTCTCTAGCGTCGCCGCCTCAATCACCGGAGAAGCTCTGTCACCTGCCAAAACAATAACGACCGGCAAGACGAGCTGCTCCTCCAGTCGCCGACCCAACCCGACCTCTTTCCGGCGACGGCAGCAGGCACCGGAAACAGTGACGCCGGTGACCGATCAACGTCACCCAGTCCGTTTTCCATCGATTCAGACGAAACTTTGCGTATGGGTCTTCTCGATTTTTCATAATTTCAGTTTCGGTTCTTTTGATATTTCTTATTTCTTAGGGTTTTAAATCCATCCGAGTTGGTTTGGTTCGTGCAAGGTTAGTTGGAAATCGATGGTTTGGGGTTTCGAATTTGACATCTTGGGTTGTTTTTGAGTTTTATTTGGGTTTGTGGGTCATTCATCGTGAGGCTTTGTCATGGTTTTCCAATCTATCCGGTTGAATTCAATATCGAGTTTGGAGTTGTTGGTTATCAAGGTTCAAATCGAGAGTTTTGGATCCGACTTTGTCTTTTTATCACATATTTTGGCACAATAAAAGCTTCAATCGAGGTCCAACTCTACACTTTCTCTTATCTATTTTATTATTTGGGATGTTTCGTATTTCGATTTGGATGTTCGTATGTTGCTTGATGCTTGTTGGTGATGAACGTATGTTGTCTTGTTTGGTGATAGTCTGATATTTTGATAGTCTGATATTTTGATATGAATTTTTATCATATTAATATAAATAATACTGAAACATACAAT
>NW_025886649.1:0-1543 GCF_002878395.1 Capsicum annuum
GAAGAAACCTCAAAAATCTTCCTTCTCAAATAAGGAGGCATCTGACCTGGTCTTGACGGCTCTCCTTTCTTCTATAGTTTTTTAATTTTGTTCAGAAGTGATAAGCTTATTAGTTTAGAATAGCACCACGGAGGTGCTGTGAAAAGACTTTATATATCAAAACAAAATATATTCCTTCCTATTGTTTTAAGGATTCTAAGAGTTCTCTCGCTTCAGCATCATTGACAAAATTCTTGACACTACCCTTTCTTAGGGCAGGATCTTTGCTTGACACTAACATAATCCTAAAACACCTTCATGCAGAAGTCATCATTCTTCTCAAACACTCATCTTCTCCATCATCCCCGTCTTCCAGTGAGAGGCTACTGATCCTTAAGATACAGTCAAGATACGACTATTTTATCTATGGAAACACTATTAGTAGCTACAAAGCATAAAATAATCGCCTATTGTTACCAACACAAATATTTTTTAATAACATCACATATAGTAACCCAAAAGAAGTACTCAATGTATATACTTGGAGTGAAGTTACACACATAAATCTGGAATTTCTTTGTATATAAATACATCTAGACATATTACTTTAAAATACTTTTCAGTAGTTATATTTTACAGTATTACAGAATTGTTTTTAGGTCGAAGTCAATTTAATAGACAAATCCAAGGACGATTTTTCTCTATGTCCACTTCCACAATCCACCATAGCATAAAATAACTCTCGTTCTAATGAAAACACGATAGCAAATTACGAAACCAAAAGCTTCATATTAAGAGTGGTTATATAATTTTAAAACATTATGACTTTCTTGATCAAAAAAGAATGGCTATATTGTTTAGTCACAAATATGATATTCAGCACACAGCGAACAATTAATAAATGAACTAAATCAAACTAAAATAGTATCTAACATAATATGAGACGATCAGACCAGCCTACAATTTCTTTAGGTTGTAAAGAATGTCCACTAAAAAATTGCTCAATCCTGGAAATTAACATACACCTTCTACTAAAACAATTCACAAATTCACGTCATATACTGACAAATTCCATCAAAGCATCACGAAATAAAATGGCATCCAGGGTCACTAGCCAGCTGTGGTACATGTTTTTTGTAATTCGAGACATAAGTTGGACCATGCCTAATTCCATGATTGAGTTCTTACAAGGCTGGAACAAACAGAGGCTTAGTAAGACAAATTACTGCCTGGCAGTAGATCTAATGGTAATATACACTAAAGAGAAATCAGAGCAATTGAGTGAGGAACAAGAGCAAATATTATTGAAGCAAGTACAATTCAAATGTTTCAAAGATCAACTAAGCAGAAGAAAATATTATATGCTTAAATTATGAACCAAAATCAAACTGCAAGGCAAGTTTGTGCAGTCTTCTGCCTAACCTAAATTAGTTTTTTTTCTTGTACGGAAGGAAATGAGGTCACCTTCTTCCACATTTCAAGCACCACCCTTTTTTGGTTATTTTTGGAGCACATTAAATTCCTATGTGTACAGGTGATTATCAACTTCTTCATTTGTAGGAAA
>NW_025886650.1:0-1281 GCF_002878395.1 Capsicum annuum
GAGAAGCCAACCGAGGAACTCATGAAGAAGAAACCAGTAGGTAGGACAGCGCCACTCATCACCAACGTTATGTGGAGGAATCTAATGGCTCAAGCCTTATATCAGATTGCTGTTTTATTGACCTTACAATTCAAAGGAGAATCGATCTTTGCTGTCAACAAGAGGGTAAACGATACATTGATTTTCAACACGTTTGTTCTTTGCCAAGTCTTCAATGAATTCAACGCGCGAAACCTGGAGAAGAAGAATGTCTTTGAGGGAATACACAAGAACAAGTTGTTCATGGCAATCATCGGAATAACATTGGTTCTCCAAGTGGTGATGGTGGAGTTCCTAAAGAAGTTTGCAAATACAGAGAGGTTGAATTGGGGTCAATGGGGTATTTGCATTGGATTTGCAGCTGCATCATGGCCAATTGGTTGGCTTGTCAAGTGCATATCTGTTCCAGATAGACCAATCTTTAGTTATCTCAGGTTTAAATGAGTAGATATAGGTGTCTACTAAGTTTTTTTTTTCCATAATCTATTTAGTTCCAATACCATTAGTTTGTAAGTATGAGTCGTATTTGTTTGCTTAATTGATTGATGTTGCATTCCGTTCTTAATAAGTACTTCTATTTCCCTGAATTATGTTTTTAGGTAATGAGTTTTATGGGAATACTTCTACTGCAATTGCAATATGACACAAAAAACTTTGTAAGCCTGCACCTTTAATGACAGTTTATCCATATGTTTAAACTAGGGTAAAATCAGAGTACTTTTTTCATCATTGTCAACATTGTAAATGAACTCAAATTATTATCATATATTGACTTAAAGTTGACTTAAGAATCCATAAATTTCAATTCTTGAATCTCCCTCTAATGTTTGCAATGAAATGCTGGTGAAAAGAATTTTTACCCCTTGCTTGTGTGTATTCCCACTTCCTATTTTAAGTAGTAAATCAACCCTAAATAAACATAGACAAACTAAATTTTCAGTATTGACATCACATTATAAAATTCAAATTCAGCAAAACTTAAAAGCATAGTTCTTATATATGGGTCCATCAGACATGATAAATTGAAAGAGACATATCTTACTATTCATCGAGCAACATATTTGCTACTATTTGTCAATATGAGAATTGATATATAGCCTCTTTGGCCAAGGTTCTTAAGGAATTTTTTTTTTTTTGAGTGGCATCTTCATATTGCAAAGTCTAATGATCAAAGTATTTAACGGCAAATACAAAGCTATATCATAATTCAAATATTTATGCTAGCATTTTTAGGTTAAATTT
>NW_025886651.1:0-1930 GCF_002878395.1 Capsicum annuum
GTCCGACACTCATCTATCACCTGTAAACTATAACAAAATAATATGACAATATAGATATCAAAATAATACAACTAAACTTTACCTTTACACAAAAAATGTTTGCAAAACAGAGATATAAAAACAATGTCATTAAACCTAACCCTCACCCAAAAAAAATTTTCAAAGCCGACCAACATTCATCTACCACCTGTAAATTCATCTACAACCTGTAAACTACAGTAAAATAATACAATAGTGATCACAAAACTTCAGTTTTGATGAAAATAATTCTTGTCTGAGCAAAAATTTTGACATTAAAGAATGAATTGAATGAAAGCAAATATATATATATATATATAAAAATATATAAATAAAATAAAAAAAAAAAAACACACACACGTTGATATATATATATACACACACACACACGTTGAATTTTATTATGTTGACTAAAATAGTGAAGAAGTTGAGGGTTAGAAAACTAAGCAGCCACAAATCTAGACAAGCAACTGAATCAAGTTAGATGAGCATCTATCATATTTTTTCAATAAGTAAATTTATTTTTTCTCTAGTTTAACGTGAATCTTAATATTTATAGAAGTATTTACTTAGTGGAATCCTGTTTTAGGAGTATTTTTCTATACTATTTTAGGAGTATTTCTCTAATTGATCAGTACAAAAACAAAAAGAAAAAGAGAAAAAATAAAAAGAAAAAGAAGAAAAAAAAGACAAAATGGAAAAAAGATAACAAGAAAGAAAAAATTGAAACAAGAAAGAAAAAAGAGAAAACAAAAAAAGCAAAAGAAAAAATGAAGAGAAAAACTAATATCTTTTGAGTATGTAAAGATGGAGAATTTATTTATTAAACCTAATCTTTACCAAAATATTTTTAAAAGTCGATCGACATTCATCTATCATCTATAAATTATAACAAAATAATATAATGATAGAGATATCAAAATAACACAACTAAATCTAATCTTTACGCACAAAAAATTTCTCAAAGTTGTTCGACACTCACCTAACATCTGTAAACAATAACAAAGTAATACAATAATAGAGATATCAAAATAATACAACTAAACCTAACTTTTACATAAAGAATTTCTCAAAGCGGACCAAAATTTATCTATCACCTGTAAATTGCAACAAAATAATACGATAAAAGTGATATAAAAATAATTTAATTAAACTTAAATTTTACACATAAAAATTTCTCAAAACCGATCGAGATTAATCTACAAACTGTAAACTACCACATAATAACAAATTAATAAAGATATTAAGATAATACAATTAAACCTAGCATTTATGTAAAAAAAAATTCAAAGCCGACCCATATTTATCTAACACCTGTAAATTAAATTAAAATAATAAGATAATTAATTCTCCTAACATTTATTTTAGGAGTCCCTTATATTTTAGGAAGTCTAGTTAATATAATAAAAAATAATTAAATAATAAATTAGTCATATTTTAGGAGTATTTTTCTACTTGCACAGTAGAAAGAAAAATATTAATTAATTCTCCTACCATATATTTTAGGTGTCCCATATATTTTATGAAGTCTAGTTAATATAATAAAAAATAATTAAATAATAAATTTTAAAAATAGTGAAAATACAGTTTTGTCTAAAGAAGAGTCTTTTAATGAAGGACAAAAAGTTCAAATCACTTTTTTAAGGGTCTTCACACTTTTAATATATTGTAGATGTATGTATGTATAAAATTATCATTCTATACGTTTGATTTACTTGTCATATTTTATTTTTTGAGAATTAAATTGCATTGATGTTGATCAATATTTTAAAATATATTTTTTAATTATATTTATACGAAAAGGATTACAACTTATTCTACTCCCTCTATTTTTATCTATTTGTCGTACGTTTCTTTTTTAGTTTTTTAAAATATATGCTTTATTTTTTGATAATGCTTTAACTTTTCACAC
>NW_025886652.1:0-1022 GCF_002878395.1 Capsicum annuum
CACCCCTCGCGTCTTCAATAATATTAACAACTTCATTAATAGCCATTAAAAAGTTTCAAAGTCATATCAATTTTTCATTCAAAAACAACTTCTCCATTAATAGCCATTCAAAAACAACTTCTCCATTAATAGCCATTAAAAAGCTTCAAAGCCTTGAATTCGAAAATATAGTCTAGCGAAATTGTTAGTATTTATTTGGAGAGGCTGTTATTAAAAATGGCGGGAAAATATGTCAATTTTGAGTAAGTTTTGCCAGAATTTCAGATTGATATTCGAAGAGAAAGAGAACAATGTTTCATCATCTTCAACCCCACCCCACGTCCGCGTCTTCGTCGTCTTCAACCCACCTTCACTCTGTCATTGCTAATGTCGCCATTGTCGTTAACTTTAAGTGTGTTTTAAGTCGTCTCAATGCCAATAGATATTTGGCAAAATGCTCTATTGGACCTCTGTACCATCTGGACCCCTGAATCCACGAAAATGCTACATTTTAAACACTTTTTTGGAGAGTGTAACACACTCTCCTATGTCAGCTGCCACGTGTGCCATGTCATTTGCCACGCAAGCCACGTTATTTGCCACATCATTTAAAAAAAATAGAAAAATAAAAAAGTATAACATTAAATCCCAAGTCATTTTTAAAATTCTACATAACAAAATAAATATTAAAATTAATTTAATTAAATAAGAAAAATTTGAATAATCATGCTTTTAAATTTTGAAAAATTTGAATAATCATTTTTAAAATAAAAAAATAAAATAGTAATAAAAAATAAAAAAAAGTATTACATTAAAATTAATTAAATATTAAATTTATTTTATTAATTAATTAAAATTTTAAATTTAAATTAGTAAAAAAATAATTAAATTAAAATTCTTAACTAATTAATTTATTTAAATTAATTAATTTATCAAATTTAAAATTCTTACCTAATTTAAAAAAAAATTTACTTAAATAATTAATTAATTTAAATATGATTTACATATTTAAAATATTTAATTTAAATTAATTGTGGGGGGGG
>NW_025886653.1:0-1431 GCF_002878395.1 Capsicum annuum
CCAGCACTAACGCACCGGATCCCATCAGAACTCCGAAGTTAAGCGTGCTTGGGCGAGAGTAGTACTAGGATGGGTAACCCAATGGGAAGTCCTCGTGTTGCATCCCTTCTTTTTTTTTTCTTTAAAATTCGGTTTAATTTTGCCGGTTCGATCGGTGAATCTTTTTGTTTTTCCTATTGGCGGAAACGAGAACAGGGGCAAGAGGCATAATAGAATTTGGAGTGTAGAAATGATGGATGCGATCATACCAGCACTAACGCATCGAATCCCATCAGAACTTTAAAGTTATGCGTGCTTGGGTGAGAGTAGTATTAGGATGGGTGGGAAGTCCTATAGTTGCATCCCTTCTTCTTTTTTTTCCTTTAAAATTCTGTTTAATTTTGCCGGTTCGATCGGCGAGTCTTTTTGTTTTTCCTCTTAGCGGAAACGAGAAAGGGGGCAAGGCGCAGGGGCGCGCGTGCGGGGTGTGACGGGCGACGGAGGAAAAAGAGGCATAATAAAATTTGGAGTGCTGGGAATGACGGATGCTATCATACCAGTACTAATGCACCGGATCCCATCGGAACTCCGAAGTTAAGCGTGCTTTGGCGAGAGTTGTACTAGGATGGGTGACCCCCTAGGAAGTCCTCGTGTTGATTACCTTCTTTTTTTTTCCTTTAAAATTCGGTTTAATTTTGCCGGTTCGATCGGCGAATCTTTTTATTTTTCCTTTTGGCGGAAACGAGAAAGGGGGCAAGGCGCAGGGGCGCGCATGTAGGGTGTGACGAGCGGCGCAAGAGAAAGAGGCGTAATAGAATTTGGAGTGCTGGGAATGACGGATGCGATCATACCAGCACTGACGCACCGGATCCTAGCAAAACTCCGAAGTTAAGCGTGCTTCGGCGAGAGTAGTACTAGGATGGGTGACCCCCTGGGAAGTCCTCGTGTTGCATTTCTTTCTTTTTTTTTCCTTTAAAATTCGATTTAATTTTGCCGGTTAGATAGGGGAATCTTTTTGTTTTTCCTCTTGGCGGAAACGAGAAAGAGGGCAAGGCGCAAGAGCGCGCGTGCGGGGTGTGACGGGCGGTGGAGGAGAAAGAGGCATAATATAATTTGGAGTGCTGGGAATGACGGATGCGATCATACCAGCACTAACGCACCGGATCCCATCGGAACTCTGAAGTTAAGCGTGCTTGGGCGAGAGTTGTACTAGGATGGGTGACCTCCTTGGAAGTCCTCGTGTTGCATCCCTTTTTTTTTCCTATCAAATTCGGTTTAATTTTACCGGTTCGATCGGCGAATCTTTTTATTTTTCCTCTTGGCGGAAACAAGAAAAGGGGCGAGGCGCGGAGGCCCGCGTGCAGGGGGTGACGGGCGGCGTAGGAGAAAAAGGCTTAATAGAATTTGGAGTGCTGGGAATGACGGATGCGATTATACCAGCACTAACGCACC
>NW_025886654.1:0-2411 GCF_002878395.1 Capsicum annuum
AAAAAATATTCCATGATGATTAGAGTAAGATTATCCTAGTACACAATTATTCCCTAGAAAGCAAGCAAACAAATGAAAGAAATTTTTAGGTCATTCCGTTAAATTGTCCCTCATGATATACAAAGAATTTGTCTCAAATGATGTGTCGACAAATTATTACATTTTTAAAAATAAACATTTTAATATATTTTGGATCTGAAGCTATTGTTATTTAAAAATAATATTTATACACACAGACATAGCAATACTTCATCAAATGCGATATTTTATGTAAGAAAAAGGAAAGCAAAAGGCAAAACGCTTTAACATAAGAATAATAATAACAATAACAATAACAACAACAATAACAATAGTAATAATAATAATAACATAAAGTACAGAGAGATATGACATCATTACAGAAAAAGGACAAGATTAGTCCCTCAAAAAGTATTGCCCGAAGACTTCAAATGAAGAAAGGAGTCATACTTTTGAAGGGACTAATCTTGTCCTTTTCCTATAATGGTGACATATCTCTTTGTTTTTTATATTTAATAATAGTTGCTTTGATGGAGTCAAATAATAATAATAATAATAATAATCTATATCTATAATATATTAAAAGTGTGAAGACTTTTAAAAAAGTGATTTGAACTTTTTGTCTTAGTTAAAAAACTCTTCTTTTGACAAAACTATCTTTTTACTATTCAATTTATTATTTAATTATTTTTAATGTATTAACTATATTTCTAAAATATATGGGACTACTAAAATATATAGAAGGAGAATCAATTAATATTTTTCTTTGCAGTGATCAATTAGAAAAATACTCCTAAAATAGGATAGAAAAATGGATTCTATTAAGGAAATACTTCTATAAATATTGAAATACACGTTAAACTAGAGAAGAAACTGTTTTACTTATTGGGACAATATCATTGATGCCCATCTAACTTGATTCGGTTGTATGTCTAGATTGGTGGATGCTTAATTTTTTAACCTTCAAGTTCTTCACTATTTTTGTCAACATAATAGAATTCAACCTGTGTGTATATATATATCTTCTTTATTTTCATTCAAGTCATTCTTTAGTGTCAAAATTTTCGCTCAGACAAGAACTATAGAATTCAAGGTGTGTGTATATATACCGTCTTTGTTTTCTTTCAAGTCATTCTTTAATGTCAAAATTTTCGCTCAGACAAGAATTATTTTCATCAAAACTGAAGCTTTGTGATCACTATTGTATTATTTTATCATAGTTTATAGGTCATAGATGAGTTTACAGGTATTAGATGAATGTCGGTCGACTTAGAGAATTATTTTGGGTAAATGTTAGGTTTAATTGTATTATTTTTATATCTCTATTTTGAATTTTTTTTTGTGTAAAGGTAAAGTTTAGTTATATTATTTTGATATTTCTATTGTCGTATTATTTAGTTATAGTTTATAGGTGGTAGATGAGTGTGGAACGACTTTGAGAAAATTTCTATGTAAAGGTTGGATTTAATTATATTGTTTTAATGTCTCTATCATCATGGTAGATGAATGTCGATCGACTTTGAGAAATTATTTTGGTAAAGGTTAAGTTTAATTAAATAAATTCTCCAAAAAATGTTAAATTTAATTATTATATTTATCTTTATTATTTAAATAAATATCTTATTTAATATAATATTTGAATTCAATAAAGTAAGGTACGCACGTAAACCTAAATTAGTAATAATAAGCGGTGAAAAGAGCAATTGTGAAAATCCAGATTTGCCAAATCTTTTCGTCATGACAAAAAATTTCTTTCTGTGTTAGAAATATTATATCTTTATAATAAAATATGAGAAAAAGACTTTGACTAAGCCATATGTCACAAGTCAAAGTTGTATGTTTTAGGATTTGACCACTATTCTTTCTTGTGTTGTCTGTATATCCCAAAGAGAGTTATTCAAATAGGTAGCATGTGGTCCAACAATTAAGAAAGAAAGAATTGAAAAACCCAAGGTTTTAAACTAGTGATATTGTCCCATCACCAAATTCCAACCCATGTTCATTCCAAATTTTTATTAAAAAAATAATAATTTAACAATAAGAGAGAAAAGCATTAAATATTACACAAAAATAAAATAAAAAAATAAAAAGAAATCACTTTTCCCAAGTGCATGAATTGACCCCTTCATCACACCACCATCAAAAAGTGGGAAGTGTAGGGAATGCATAATGTCAATGCACAAGCAAGATATCTTAGGAACATAATGAAGATTAATATATCCATCCTTTATGAAAGGTTATTATCATGATGAGAGAGAAGCGATCTTTTCTTATTTTATTTTTTATAATCGTAGTTCGGTTCAATTGGAGCTCGCACTAAATTCTTTATGGGTTTATTTTCATGAAAAAATTTCATGTGCCAATTATACTTGACTGAGATTATTTTTCTTGGA
>NW_025886655.1:0-3161 GCF_002878395.1 Capsicum annuum
TCCAAGAATAATCTTTCACAGAATTGAAATAATAACTAGAATTATTGTTTCTTCTTTTTTGCTTTCATCATGAAGCAGCTTTTTGAAAAATCTGTCAGCTTTCATTTTTTTTTATTGTTTCAAAATGTTATACTAAAAGCAGTTAAGTCAATGAACATTTTCACAGTTTTTATATTGATGATGTGTATAATTTAAATTATTGTTTAGATGATTTGATAGTATAAATTTTTTTTTTATACAGATGGTGTATGTATTAATTAAATGTATGTGTGTCTTCTTTTTTAAAAGTAATTTAATCTATATTTTGTACTACAGGGCGTGAATTACCATCAGTAAAATTGATGAAAATCTATTAGAGATTAGGATCAGTTCTCAGCGGAGAGGGAAAAAAATGCCACGAGATTTTTTTTTACTATTTAGGTAAACCTTATTGATTTATGTGAATTATCTCATTTAAAAGTTTAACTTGTTTGAAAGTGAGCGTATTTTTATTTACTTTATTATCTCTTTAACACGCTCCTAAGGTATGGACCTAGTTTTTTTTTATGAGTCAAGTATGTGAAAATTCTTCTTGATAATAGATGATAGTGAGATTCGAACCTAAAATATTTGTATGTTCTATTTTCATATTGAAGTGTGTAAACCATATCGTCTAAAAGTAAATTAAGTTGTTAGAGTTAGAAAATATACTTTTATTTACTTTATTATTTGTTTACTAGCTTTGATAACAGAACTATTCGGTAGTTGTATTGATACTAGGTAACAGATACTAGATAAAATAAACGATGTTCATGCAAATCCTGACGAAGGATGGATCAAGTAGGATTGATAGGCTTCTAGGCTGACAAGCTTCTGAAGATGAGGTGCACATGACACCTTAGCAGAAGCCCACATCGAAATGAAAGAGGAAAATAGAGATATTTATAAGATGTAACTCAAGTTCACATGATATGCACGTTTTTGAGGCTCAATATGACATAGCCCAAAAAACATACATGTAAATAATGTGTCATGAAATTGAATAATGAAATATTCAAACATCACTATATATTATCCAAAAATAATAATTTTGGGCATTTGTCACTTCTTTCCCAACAAAAATCAAGAGTCAAAATTAGAGATATCAACTGAATAGAAAGGAAAAGGGGTGATGCTACATATGAATCTTTCTTAAATAAGCTTCATGCGATATGAATTTAAATTAATCAAAATTACAATATAATTATCAAGCATCGTATGAAGAAAAACGAAACAAGAAAAAATAAGATGTATTTCTTATTAGTATAAAAAATAATAATTGATTGTTTGACAAACACATTTCAACTTATCAACACTTGCACCTAAATTATAAGTTGAGGATTTTTCTTTTGAGAGCAAATATTAAATATTCCTATAATATGGTTTGATTGCAAATATATTAATTTGCTTGTCAGTGGCATACTAAATTAAGAGTAAACTTTCAATCTTAAAGTGGAGATAACATTTTCATTTTCCTTCTGGCTAGATTTTTTTCACTTTAAAATTACAAACTCAAAATTTTTAATTAAATATGAAATAAATTATTCATCCTATTATAACTTTCGATGATGGCTAATGGAATAAAAATAAATCTATTCAATATTTGATATCTATATTAGAGTCTTGATCAATTCATATTTGTGTCTCAAGAAAATCATTAAAAGAAAAAATTACTTTCTATCATAATGCATTTTTTTTCAAAGTTCGAATTCAAAATTTCTAAGTTGAGACCTTGAGAATGGGGAATTTACCCATCCAATCACAACCCTTAACGTGGTCGGTTCGATGCAACATTAAAAAATTAGGTCCATTTAAATCCAATACTTTGAACATTGAGTCGAAATCCATCGTTAATTCTCACTAATGGCTGATAATGTATGATTTTTGTTCTCATTTGATGTTCGAAATTTATTTTACAGCCTAATAAATTTAGATTCACCCCGCATGATATAAGTTCTATGCCAAGTGTCCATCCCTTTAATTAAAGAAGTATAGAAAAACCCAAGTTGGTTGATTAACTCTTTGTGATGCCAAGTGTTCCATCCCATTAATTAAGTTCAACATCAACATCAACATCACAATTATTGTTAATTAAACAACTTTTTCATAGTTAACATCTAGTATCAATTTCCTTAGATAGTAGTATTTTTTAAAGAGGATTTATTAAGGATGCTGATTGAAAAGGATAATTTAATTACTAATTTTTTCAATTATGTAACATAAAAGCAAAACAGTTTTCATTTTAGATGGCCATATTGGATACAAAGAACTTTGATTAATTTCTTTGTTGTTTTTTTCTTTATTTCTTTTCACTTTCACCTCGTACCTCTTTTCCATCTTTCTTTTCTTCCTTTTTATATTAACATAAATAATGAAAAATATTTAATTACAAAAAATTTCAACATTAGTTACTGAAAATTTTGATTTTGGTATGTCGAGATACATAATTAGCTCCCGATACGCTAAATGAAGATACATTTTTTCTTTGTAAAAATACATAATTAGCTCCCGATATATTTTTTTTTCAATTTTGGGTCTGTCGAAATACATAATACATCCAACGAAGATACAATTTTTTTTTCTAAAAATACATAATTAGCTCTCGATATATTTTTTTGATTTTAAGTCAGTAGAAAAACATAATTAGTTTTTCGATACATCCAAGAAATATACATAATTAGTTGAGATTATAAAAATTTGTATAAGTATAATAAATTGAGGTGTATATTTATGTTATTTTTTTCTTTTAAGTTTATTATTTTTTCTATTGGAAATTTATAGGAGGAACTTGTTTGTCAACATCTGCCGGCAGAGATAGGTCTTTTCCACTGTTCTTTTTCTAACTTTTATGCTTCCGTTAATGTCACGTAATTTAATTTGATATAAAATTTATGAAAGTAATAAAATAATTAAAGATACATGATAAGAAAAAACAAGTCTCCAAAGGGCGGCTCAATATATTCAATAGCTCAAAGCAAAATATATATATATATATATATATATATATAATCCAAAACTGATTAACAAATAATGTACTATCTAAAATAACAAATAAATCAAGATTGACTTTAAGATAACAATTAAAAGAAGTAATAGACGTAGATAAAGAAATATAATTGTTTCGACTTTACATCATATTAAAA
>NW_025886656.1:0-1429 GCF_002878395.1 Capsicum annuum
ATTTTCACCTAACATTATAGGCCGATGACTTTTGTCTCCTAGATTGAATCATTGAAATACTAATAAATAAGAATTTTAAGGCCAAATTGCAACTTGTTTCATCTAATTGTAATAATCAATCAGCTTTCAGTTTATACATGATACTGATTTTGATTTTAATTATTTTATAAATCAAGGGTTTAAAGTACTAACAATAAGATAGCCTTTTTGGCCAAGAATTCATATGAACTCATAACTTTCGAAACACAATATATATATATATATATATATATTTATATATAAAACCTAGAAAATTCTCAATAATTTATAGATGTTAACTCATATTTTTAATCATACAATGAATTTACTATTGATAATTTTAAAAGGAACAAAGAAACGAAAATGCTCTCCATACAAAATTCTCTCTCTCCTTGGCAGTTACAGTTTTGATTACTTCTCGCCATTTCCAGTTGGTTGGCTACTATGGCTTCGCTGCCACCGGCAGAGCTTCTCTGGCCACTAGACATCTCTCCTCAAGGGCGTCATGCATGCATCCAATCCCCACAGAAATATTCACCCACACATATGCCACACATCTCTCAGCAGGTGCCACACATTAATGAGTTCGTACATCAAATTCCTGAGGAATAATTATGATGGGCACAAGTGATAATTGATCAATATCCATCTATACCAAATTCAAAGCATGCTAGGGCAAATCATACAGTTCCAAAGCAATTGAAAATGGTTGAAAACCACTCACAATCCCTTTCGAGTAGTTCAATGGTGATAAAAAGATACAATGACAATAATTATTTTTGGTGGTAGTCCCTCTATCCCATCTACTAACCCCGATAGTATGAAGACTGACATAATTAATATCCAAGTAGCAACCAAAAATGGTCCTGATACTGAGTTCTAGAAGTCCATGTCGGGGCTAATAAATAATGCCCCAATGAATATAAGGACCCCATGCCCTAATGTTGTATGACCCAAGCCGGTTTATGCCCCTGAACCCCCCACCCCTCTTTTCTAAGGTAGCACATTCTATAGAAATAAAATTGAGAGCTCAAAAAGCTATGAAGGCTGGGCCTATTCAGATTGAACCCCCCAAAATAACAACATAACAAGTCCTCCTAGCTGTAGTTTTTAGTCTGAGGATTATAAGGTGAAATTACTGTAGAGGTGTCGATTCACTCTGATTGGAAAATTTAAAAATAATACGCCTAAGATGGAGAAGATAAGGAGAAAATTCATTCTACAAACTGAACTAAAAGGTCAAGTCAAACTTTCTCATTTTAACTCCAGACATTTGTACATAGATTTACATAATGAATATGATCACTCAACTGTTTGGTCAAAAGGGAAGATGTATATCCAGGGGAAGATGATGAGGTTTCAGCTGTGGACTCCCACTTTTAACCCTGGAGAGGAGACCCCATTGGTACCT
>NW_025886657.1:0-1135 GCF_002878395.1 Capsicum annuum
CATCTATTTTAGATACCAAAGTAAAAAATTGTATAAAGTTTAGGTGTCTGTCGATGAGTTTCGCCTCTACATAAAGAAGTTTAGACTTTCGCTATTGATGTCATTAAAGAAGAAATGCAAACATGATAGAATTAATTGGGTGGCAATGAATCCAAATGACCGAATTTTTAGTAGAATGAAAGTAGAGCTAACATTTTTAGCTAATGTTTATATTTCAGTTGATAAATATAATTTTAATCTATCTTTAATTTATAAATGAAAAAGGAACAAATATACCTCCAAACTATGATAAAACCTTAAGTCCTCGATAGTTTCTTAAACTTGTTTGGAGAATTCACTTAGGCACCTCAACAGACCTAGTTTTCTATTATACACTTTAACATTAAGAAATGTGCACCTATTAAACACAAAATGATCATGAGCACAAAATATATGACATGTGAGACTTACACGCGGGTCTTATAATATGACAACAAATAAAATTATGGCACGTGCCATATGAACTCAAATAATTATGAAAAATAAATTTCTGTCTTTTTAAAATAACAAGAAAAACAATTCCTTTAAATATATTCAACTAATTTTAATTGAAAATAAAATCTTAAGAAGAACAAAAAGCAACAGTAAAAGAAAGGAAAAACTTTTCCAATAGCACCCAAAATTAACAACAACAACATATTCCGTTCATTTTTCATAAAATTAACTCCCTCAGTTTGTCGAAAAATGCATCTCATCAGAAAATTTCTCCAATCATCTACCTACAAGCTCCAACTCGGCTCACAAAGCTCCGATTTCCGCTAACTCAAGTCATTTTCGACAAAAAATTCATCGATGAAATCACATCGCTAACTCCAACAACTTTGGCCAGTTAACCAATAAACAACACGCTATAGAAAAAGCAGAGGAGTTAATTGAAGAGAAAAACCAAACTAAATTGGAAAGCGAGTAAGAGAGAGCTCATCGAGGTTCTGATTCGAGGTCTTTGTCAATTTAATTGGTATTGAAATACAAATTCAAAGATTTTGAGGTTTATTTTTACCCTTGTTTTCCTTAATTTCGGCTCTATATATTTAGACATAATACATAAACAAGATCTTTAACTTAACACTAAATTATAACTATGACGTATAACTTT
>NW_025886658.1:0-2817 GCF_002878395.1 Capsicum annuum
ATACCATCTAAATTCACCTAAGTGTCAACATTTTAAACCATTAAGAAAAGTTCTAATGTTTTCATATTGATTGGTAAATCTTCCTCCAAAATGTTCAATAATCGTCAGCATAAGGGTATAGACAGCATCCGAATGTCCTGCCCGAAGAGGTCGTCCTAGATTATCTTTTCCGTGTTGATCATTGGTGGCGTTAAAAATAGCCTCGCGTTTATTATCATCAAGAAAATTATCCCACCAGCCGCGAAGTTGGCCAGTAAATCCCGCAACAATCATTTTACAAATTGTTTGGTCAGTACGATTGGCCCTATTTTCTGGCGAAGTAGTGGCTGTGACAATAGTAGCATACATGGACATTCGATGAATAAGAATAGAGATTTGTCGGTCAAATAATCCGTCAATATTCCATTCATAAATGGCTTCTCCACTATATGAAGTATTTGTCTGATTCCATTCCCTTTCCTCTATTAGAACATCTTGAGGAGTTGGGCGTGGATAATATGCAGTAGACATACGGGTAATATCAGCGTATTTCTTTTCCGGTTGTTTTTTAATCATACCTTTTAGCTTATTAAGCTCGGAAGAGATTATATCGCCAGGATTTTCAGCAGAATCAATATTCTCAGCAAAATTAGACTCAAGATTTTGTACAAAATCATCAGAAATATTAAGAGGTTGAATGTTTAAACAAGAGAATTTTTTATCTAAGAGTTTTTCTAATTGGTCTAATTGCAAAATCTTTTCAAATCCTTCTATTTCAGGAGGTCTTTGAATACAAGGTTTGGATAAAATATATTCGTCTTTATCAGCGATTTTGGAAGCAGAAGGAATGTTAGATGAATTCATCTGGGAGCTAAGTTTGTTAACTAACTCAATTAATTTGTCAAGTTTTTTATCAAGAGAGGAAATGTGTTCTCCTAAAACCTTGACATAAAGACTCAAATAATTATTTTGGGCGATAAGGTTATTTATTTTAGAAACAGTAATTTTTTCCACATCTTCACTGACAAACTTTTGAAAAGCAAAAAAAGTCATGCCAGTATTATTGGGCAATATAAAGGAAGACTGAGGAGGATAGAGTGCTTGAGTAATTGATCCATCAGAATTTTGATAAGATCTTTCGATTATTTTGACATATGATGGTAAATATGCAGACATGAAACAAGGTACAAAAAAGATGATTTTATTATGTAAGACACACATTTCATAAAATTCTTCTGAAATACTTCGTAATTCATCAGAAGTATAGGTTTCAAAAAACCATGCCCTAAAAGTTTTCCATTTTTCAGAAAAAAATTCTTTCTGAATATATTTTCTTGCCTGAGAACAAGGACTAAAATCAATAAGCTGTGTCATCATGGTTAAACAGAATTGATGTCAAAATCCATTTCAGATGGAGTAGGATTTTCATTATCAAAATCTTGAACTATATTAGTTTTTGAGTTGATTTTTATTTTTTCTACACCTCTAGGTGTAATATGCGAATCTTCAGAATTAATAGTATGCAAAGATGCTGCTCGATTCCTAGCTGGACCATACTGAGGTTCTATAGGAGAAATATGATGAATAGAAGGAAGTCTTCGTGGTATTGAGAAAGAATTTCTATATACTGGGGGATTACTATCAAATTGTAGACAAATGCGTCCATCAAAGTTTTGAGTTACTTGAGTTAACACTGAATTGTTCACGTCCTCCGCCAATTGTTTTGGGGAAGTGACTGAATTTAAAATCCAAGTTTGGGGAAAATCTATTTCATCCCATCGAATAGGTCTTCGGGTAGTAACTCTAGATTTTATGAAATTAGTTTCAATAAGCATAGTGCAATCAGAATTATCATCAATCAACTTACATCGAGGATTTAGAGTTGATAATAATCGATAATATATGCGGTAAGATAATCCTATAAGTTCAGATTCAAGGGCATAATCATATCCATGAGTTTTAACATTTAATGTTAAAGCGTGAAGAATATTTACATCAGTCAAAGATAATTGTAAATTTGGCTGAGTATTAAAATATAAAGGACCATAAGCAAGAGTAGATTCAATAGATCCCATTAAGGATTTTTGAAAGTTCAAATTTCTAGCATCACGCAAAGCTGCTAAAAATGTTTCGGGAAGACCCTTTAGAGTTAGAGGCCGAAAGACAATTTGTACTAAGCCAATATGCATATAATTATAATTACGTTTAAAAATATCAATATCATGCTTATTTAGGAGTTGAAGAGTTTGTTCATCAGCATTTAAAGCAAGAGATTGTTCAGTTGTTTTAATAATCTGTTTATGTTTTATTTTATCAAAAAATCCATATTCATATATGGTTTTTAATTCAACTTTAGGAATTGTCCATTTATTCAGTAGATCCATATCTTGAGGTAAATCTACCTCTTCGAGTTTTGTACTTTTAGTACTAACTTCTCCCATATCCATAATTGTAAGAGTCTTATATCTATGCTAAACATCTTCACCTCACCTAACATATTTACTATGAAAATTCACAGGCTCTGATACCATTTACAGGATCTCTTAGGCTGGGGTATGCCACTCAGCCTACCAGACCATATAATAATATCGGATTACGCCAAAGTCGGAAGACCGAACCAAAGAACCAATCGAAATAGAAAAGAATCTTAAGTAATTTTATGACTGCATGGACTCTTTTACCCAAACATGGGGCCTGTCAGAGATTTAATAACCTTATGTTGAACCTGTGTGTCTAGAAGTTCTAATTGTGCGAAAATTCGCCATTTTCTCAACAATACGGGCTAGAGAGGCACAACTTACTAGACGGCGTCACAGAGACAAGGTTAACATAAGTGTA
>NW_025886659.1:0-1811 GCF_002878395.1 Capsicum annuum
ACTTCAAATGTGTAATACGTGTTTAAGATAAAATTGAAGTACATTATGCATTATGTGCACACATATACAATATATTTTTAAATTAGTAGTGAAGAAAATATATATATATATATATTGAAACCAAAACAAGAAGAGTTTATTAAAGATTAATTAATCATGATGAGAAGAAGAAAAATCTTTGTGTTATTATATGTTATACATCTTTTTATCTATTTAATATAAATAGTTGATATGAGTAAACTTCTATTTCATAAAAGATATAATCCTCTATTTTTGTGCATGTATCTTCTAATGAGTAAGCAAATTATAGGTGAAACTATAATTATAACGTAAAATATTATATAAATTATTAAAATTTAAATTTATCACAGTTGAATAAATGTATCTGGTAGAACTTTGATTTGATATACGAAATTTTGTGTGAATTTTATTTAATTTTTTTTTACAGCTAATCGTCTATCCTATTAAATATTGTTTAGTTACTAAATTTTTATTAACTCGCTCATGCTTTTAATTATATTATACATTAATGTATTTTTTGGAAACAAAAATTGATCAAATATGAAATAAAAAAGTATATATAGTTCATTAGACTTGCATTGAAAACATATATACGTTAGGGCTAAACTTCAAATGTGTGTAATTCGTGTTTAAGATATAATTGAAGTACATTATACATTATGTGCACACATATATGAAGTATGTTTAAATTAGTAGTGAAGAAAAATTATATATATAAACAGATATTGGAACCAAAAAAAGAAGAGTTTACTATAGATTAATTGATCACGATGAGAAGAAGAAAATCTATGTGTTATTATATGTTACACATATTTTTATTTATTTAATATAAATAGTAATTGATATGGGTAAACTTCTATTTCATAAAAGATATAATCCTCTATTTCTATGCACATATTTTCTAATGAGTAAGCAAATTATAGGTGAAACTATAATTCACATATCTCTCTTATTGTAAGAAAATACTTGGTTTACGTTATCGCCAGACACCTAAATTTGTTCCGAGAATTCATTTAGACCCCTCAACTAAGGCCTGTACCTATCAGGCCTCTAAAACGCTAACAAATTTTAATTAAAAAGAAAAGAAAAAGCAGCCCTCCTTCACCCCCCCTCCCACCCACCAGCCCCCGGCCATCTTCTTCATCTCTATTTTTCTCTTCTTAAATTCTTAACAATCTTGTTAATACAATTAACAATTTTCAATTAAAAAAAAAAAGCAGTGAAAGCGATGAACTTTAGCATATTAATACATTTCTCTTATTTTTGTGGAGTAAATTTGATTCCGGCGAAACTCCATTTTTTTCAGCTAACTTGATATTATTAAAGAATTTAAATTCTAAGAAACCCACAACACAAGAAGTAGAAAAATAACAATAAATATGAATTAGATTGCTAAAGAAATAAGAATTCTAAAATATGTTGAATTTTTTTTATAGAAATGAAGAAGATGATGATAAGAGGGGGCGGGGGTCGCGTGCGTGGGGGGAGGGGAGGTAGTGGAAAACGTTCTTTTCTTATTCTTTTGATTATTGATTCTCAAATCAGATATTAAAAAAAAATAGAAGATGGAGAAGAAGATGGCAAGAAAAATGGAGAAAAGATGAAAGAGCAGTTGGGGTGGGGGTGGGGGTGGGTAGGATGTTGAAGGGACCCCATTTTATTTTTATTTTTAAAAGAAGTTTATAATTAGACCCACAATGCCACGAGTCAGCTTTCAATTAACCCTTTTTGCCACATCATCGCATGTGTATTACACACACTTGAGCTTTTAGCTGATTGGATAAAAAGTG
>NW_025886660.1:0-1081 GCF_002878395.1 Capsicum annuum
ATTACTAATTTCTATATTTTATTTAATTTTTCTTAAAAAAAAGTTGTTTGGTTGAAATCTTAGAGCCCGTTGGTGTTGTTGTTGCAAAACTACTTATTTGAGAAGTACTTTTATAAAATAGTTTTTTAAAAAAATATTTTTGCAAAGATATTAGTTGTGTTTGGTAAGTTTATTGGGAAAATACTCTGTTTCTATCTTGAACTATATACGAAATTGCTGAGACACATCCGAACTTTAGAAGGGTCCTACTATCCTTGGACTAATTAAAATTGTATGTTTGGCAATCATAGTGCCTACGTGTCACATCAGTGAATAAACACACTGAAGATCCACGTAGGCACATATAGGCACTAAGATTGCCAAAAATACGATTTTAATTAGTCCAAGGGTAATAGGACGCTCCTAAAGTTCGGGTGTGTCTCAACAATTTCGTGTATAGTTTAGGATGAAAATAGTGCATTTTCTCAAATTTATTTGAAAAGTGCTTTTGATAAACAGATTTTGTTTGGATAATCTTTTTCAATTATCCATTGTCTTACATCTTCCATATCTGCTTGTCGTAGCTCTTTTGAATTTGAGTAAATCATTTGATGATCTCTCGAATAATAGCTCCATATTGGGTTTCCGTTAGTATAATTATTTGCTAGTTCTTGAATGATCGTAGCTAGTCCAATAAGTCGTTTATTTGCATAAAAATCTGGTATCTTAATTCTGGGTATCTCCGGTTGCTGCGTAATATCTTCTGGTATAATCATATCTCTAGTTAATTCCGTTAGTATAATTATTTGCTAGTTCTTGAATGATCGTAGCCAGTCCAATAAGTCGTTTATTTGCATAAAAATCTGGTATCTCAATTCTGGGTATCTTCGGTTGCTGCGTAATATCTTCTGGTATAATCATATCTCTAGTTAATCCTACCATTTGTAGGGGGGTGCGCGGATTACATATATTTAATAGATTTATTAGGTTTCTAGTGAATCTATTTTTATATGTGCGTGGATATTTTTTAAATTTTGTTTCAATATCTTTTAATGATTTACTTTTTTCGTAAGATATATTCATTAATTATTTTATCCTGTTA
>NW_025886661.1:0-1310 GCF_002878395.1 Capsicum annuum
ATTTGATACCGCTATATTGCATTGTTGTTGTTGCATGCTGTATTTGGGTTTTGATTTTTATTTTTTTAAATTCCCAGAAAAACCAACCACAAGTGGTCGGTTTTTTAATAAATTAAATAATTAATTAATTTAATAAAAAACCGACCACTAGTGGTCAATTTTTTCCTTAAAATTATTTTTTCTAATTTTAATAAAATAATAATAGATTTAAAAAAAAAAATATATTTTTTTAAAAAAACCGACCACTTGTTGTTGATTTTTAAAAAACTACCACAACTTTACTGACCACACATTTTGGTCGATTTTGTGGTCAGTTTTTAGAGAAAACCGACCATACGTGGTCGATTTCCCCTTTTTTTTTAGTAGTGAAAGTGAAGAATATAGTGGATAATGATAGCGATGATCCATGTTAGCTTATCTAATGAACTATCACATCCACTAATAAATGTATAATGGGTACACGATGTAATCAAACATATCATGCATCATATATATAGTCCAAGGAGGAACCAAAGAACAGTTGTAGTCAGTTGTCATGTCATAGTGATGACAAATGGATAGGGTCGAATTTGAACTTGTTGAAAAGGGGTTGAATTTCAACTCATACCGATTTAAAATGGGTTGGGTGATAAATGGAAGGGTTGAAATGGGTTAACCTATAATATAAAGGGGTAATATTATCACAAGTGTGATATTTATTGTTTTCTAGAAAAATAATTTATACTCGTATTATTCAGTAACATAAGGTTTTAATGAAATTGATATAATATTTTCCATGATTAAATTTGTTCAAATTTATATATTTATTTTGGACGTATTCTGCCAAGCAAAAGAAGAGGAAGATGGTTTTGGGCCTTGGTGCCGGATTTGATTATCTAATAAAAAGGCTACTTGGCCTTTTTATGGCCAAAAGTTTTGGGTCCTGCAAATAGAGGCCATTTGGTCGGATACCACAAAAACTTTTTTGGCAATAATGTTAGGTGTTCGTCCGACCCTTCTTACTCTAGCTCTTCAGTTGATAGAGAAATTGAAAGACTACAAAATAAGATTTCTCAATTCACCGAAGAGCTTGATGAACATAGAGAAAGGTAGAAAAAGATAGAGAAGGCAACAACATCATAATTCAAGAAGCTGCAGTAGCAGTTGAGCTCTTTCATTAGGATTGCGGGGGTTATTCCTTCGTGTCCTGGTGATGCAGTTTGGGCTGCAAAGGGTCTAGTCCCCCTGGATGATTTCAGCACGGATGATGATATGGAAGAGGAAGACAAATTCGATGATGATGACTTTTAGTTTTTTGATTTTTGTATGCG
>NW_025886662.1:0-3542 GCF_002878395.1 Capsicum annuum
AAGTCTTTCACATATTCATCATTCTAAAACTAAAATGAAAAGACCTAAAAGAGACTTTATATAGCCTTATTACATAATGGAAGACAAAATAACTCCAATACCCTTAATGAGGTGGGGAGGCCATGGAGTGTTGCTTGGACAAGTCTAAGCAACCAAAATGCCCTTAATGAAGGGCCTAAAACCGTGAGTTATCAATCTTCAATGCTCCAAGCAATCTTCCATACGCGGGATTGCTCTTTGGTGTACTCAAATCGGCCCCTCCATGTAGGATCCCATGTCCTCAATACGACCAAAGCTTGATGCCCCATGTACTGACTTTGAATAATGTCATCAAAAGCTAAGGCGTTCATTTGACTTGTATCACTCACTGCATCGCGGTGAAAGCAAAAATTGAGATTTTTAGCAGAAACTTAATTCTCTTCAGGGGCATTTGGATCTTTTTTTCATAGCACAGATCAGTTCAAAATACGTTAATTAACCCCTAATAACCTAGTTAGATCATCATTTACTCAATTTCCATCAAAACAGTATCAATCTCTATTTTAATTAGCAAAATCCTACCCTTCGAGAATCAGGAACAATCTCAAGAATCTTTAAGAATTAAACCTCCTGGGTATGTTAGATATTCATGCAGGGCGGACCCATATGTATCGGTGAGGGTGTCGTGCACCCGTTAACATCAAAAAAAATACCATGAATATATGTATATATACCTTGAGAAATTGGGATATAGTTAATAGTGCACCCATAAAATATCAAAGGTGCACCTTAGTGCACTGGTCGAAGCCAGTGCTTCTCGCCCACGTAACCAGGGATAGAACTTGGGTTCTCACAACATTTTTAAAGATTATTACTAAAATTATAACATCAAAACTGCAGTGCTAGAATGGGGTTCGAACCCGCAACCACCTTATATGGTGAACACACCTTGACCATTAAGCTACCATAATTAATTGTTCAAAAAAAGTTAAAAGTCACCATATTAATAATAAAGTTACTCATATTTATTCTATATATTATTTTTCCAGTACTATTCATGCCATTAGCGACAAATCAAATATGATAATATCCCTTAATTGACACCAAAAATTCTGCTAACGTCTACATTAAGATAATATTAATACACCACAGCATTATCAAAAGTAAAAAGGACAAAAAAACTTCAAGGTCCATTGTGTTTAAGCACAAAGTACAAATAAAGTGTGAGATGTAATAAAAAAAAGCATAAAGAAACAAAAATAATATAAAGATATGTTTAGTCCAAGACTAATAACATAAGCATGAATGACAAATATATGAACAAAGAAATTGACTTTTTTTGGATAAAGTGAAATATCAAATGTTTAGTATTCGTCTCTTCAGAAAAGTCTCATAGACAAGGAAAACCATGTCTTAGAAATTAGAACCGTAAGTGCACATTAAGCGAGGTGAGCTCTCAATACATTTTGACTCTGGCTTCCGGGCTTATGTGCACCTTTAACAATACTGGTGCACCCACAGACTTCAAATTCTGGGTTCGCCTCTGGGTTCATGCATGGGTCCTTACCACCTATGGAGCCCAAGAACCTTTTTTTTTAAATACAAGATTGAGATTCCATGAATTACATGTTTGAGTTGGATTGTGTTCATGTGTGTATTGTTATATGGTCTTCAATCCATGATTAATTACAAGTTTCATGAAATTAAGATACTATGTGTGATGAATTATGTGATTCTCATGTTAAATTCTTGAAATTACAAGTTGAATGTTGTAACCATTATATTTATATATATGTTTCTTATTATGTGAAATAATCATGCTCCCCAAGTGTTTGCTAGAATGTCTATGTGAATTGAATAGTGCAATCATGACATGTTATCATGTGTTCCCATTCATGTACAAGTTCATGCCTTTTAAGTGTTTGACAAATTGTCTAAATAAATGCCTTGCTAACAAGAAATTATTTCTATGCTTTTAAGATCATGCCATGCTTTACTATCAATGTTATCGAGTCCTGGGGGTATTTAATACCCCAAATCTAGTTGTTTACCTAAAATTACAGTAGCTACAGAATAGTCTCAATAATGTCACAAATAGTACTACTCAGTCAGTTACAAAACTCAATGAAACTCAATCCAGTTCAATTCAGTCTAATAATCTGTGTCATTCAGTTGGGAATAGGATTTAGCACCGAGAAAACCCAAAGATGAGGGCTCACCTATCAGCAGAAGGTGTAATCCTTAGTAGCAGTCCTTGTGTTCCAGAACTATGTAGCCAGCGTAGGTTGAGATATCAACCTACCAATTGAGGGTTGATAAGGTGTTTACCTTCCAGTTGAGGGTAATACCACTCTCATCAGGGAATCTGCCAGTAGAGAGTGACTCTTAGTCCTTTGGAACGACACTTCAGTGGATCCACACAGCCAGTATGTGTACCCGTGGCACGGTACGACACCCTTCAACTGGATTTATAGGTTGGACCCCAATCAGTTTTGATACAAAAAAGACCATGAAGGCATAAAAACTACATAAAATAGTCCAATATTGAGAGCAACCCGAGGACCCCCTTTGAGTGCTAGTTTTGGCCAACAACGACAACACGAGTATGACGAATTTACAAGGTGTTTTAACTCCAAAATAGTAACAATACAGCAAGAACAAGATGAACACAATGAATACAAGATTCGGATTCAACAAGAACAACGGTTACAAGATACAAATACTAACACAGTTGCAAGAAAGGTAAAGATAGATAGTGAGACATAGATTATTACAAAGATTAGGAACTAAAGAGTATATTAAACTCAAAAATGTAACAATAACACCACACTTTTACGGTGACCACCAAGGGAATTAACTCATCTCAAGATCCACCGTTTCCATACAAAGAACAATATTGGCTTTTTCAAGCCCTAAACTACAATGGCTAATCCAAGCCCTAACTAAGAACTACACTAAGTTGGTCTACTCTCAAGAGAGAGGATTTTCAATGTCTCATATTTTCATTATTGAACAACTAAAGAGAAAAGATCTAATAAGAGACTATATATAGCCTTGCTTATTACATACTATAATGGACCAAAATACCCTTAATGAAAGGGGAGGTCATGGGTTGTTTCTTTAATATGTGCAATCCCCAAAATACCCTTAATAAAGGGTGCTTCTTCAATGCTCCAAAACCATGGGGTCACACTTCAAAACTTGTAGTCTCGAATTGGCATCAAATGTAAGCCCCCACGCAATCTTCTACACACGGGTTTGTTTAATGGCATGCTCAAAATGGGTCCTTCATGCATGTTATCATACCCTCAAGGTGACCAAGTCTTGATCCTCTATGTGTTGGCCTCTAAAGATGCCATCAAAAGATAAGATGGTCATTTGTCCCATATTATCTTCCCCTTCTTGAAAAGGATTCGACCTCGAAACCAAACCTTGCAAAACCGAAGAGAGGACAAACAAATACAAACTCCTCATGGCATGAGGGTTAGGGTTAGCACAACAAATCATCTCAACATGACAAGGTTGCACATATTTGCAATATAACCAAAGATTCTTTGAATGAA
>NW_025886663.1:0-1941 GCF_002878395.1 Capsicum annuum
TTTGTCCTGTCATGATAAACTTTGTTTGACTAAAGTCATTCCTTCTAGTATTTTCTCAATTGCCATCTCTAATTTCGATTGTCTCGTTCATCATTGTCTTATGGCGCCCCTGAGGGTTTTCACCAATAAGATTTTTTTTTTACAGCACACAAGACTTGACATTCTCAAAAATTGATCGGAAGGTCTTTAATGGACAAAGGGAAAAGAATTTTTTTAGGATAAATTACAATTTGAGAGCCATGTAAAAGTGACAATAGGATATATATCTCATCTTTTTTAAATACCAAGATTTATTTTTTTTGTCGGACCGAACCCCAAGATAGGGCTGCCTACGTATCCATTTAGGAATTAGGTCGAACGTAGTTCAATGCTAATGCCTTTTTTTTCTTTCTTTTTTTGACTCCAAAGAGGGTAAGCAAGGAAAGGTAAATAAGGCTCGAAGGGCTGACTAGGGATTAATGACATTTAGTTAGGTAGAATGATGGCCTTTCGTCATCTCAACTTGAGAATGTTAAGCACAAGTGTCTCAAATATAATATCTTTTGACTGAATCGGCATTGATAGCTTTTTCTGTCATTTTTTTGTCCAAATCCGCAAGTTGCAAAGATCCATTTGATAATACTTGTCTAAGTATGTATGGACCTTGCCAGTTTGGAGCAAACTTTCCTTTAGCCTCTTCTTGGTGTGGAAGGATGCATTTTACCACAAGTTGGCCGGCCTCGAATTTTCTAGGACTTACCTTCTTATTGTAAGCTCGCGCCATCCTCTTCTGGTATAATTGACCAAAGCAAACTGCCGTCAATCTTTTTTCATCTATTAACGATAATTGTTCTATTCTAGACTTGACCCATTCAGTATCGTCAATTTTGGCTTCACTAATGATTCGAAGTGAGGGAATTTTGACTTCTGCAGGTATTACAGCTTCAGTCCCATAGACTAGTAAATAAGGAGTTGCGCCAGTCGATGTACAGATAGTTGTACGATATCCTAAAAGAGCAAACAGTAATTTTTCATGCCACTGTCGAGATCCTTGGACCATTTTCCTAAGAATCTTTTTAATATTCTTGTTCGCTGCTTCAACGGCTCTATTTGCTTTAGGACGGTAAGGGGTAGAATGATGATGCACGATCTTAAATTGCTCACAAACCCCCTTTATTAGATGACTATTGAGATTGGTTGCGTTGTCTGTGACAATGGACTTTGGTATACCAAAATGACATATGATGTTCGAATGAACAAAATCTACTACTATTTTCTTCGTCACTGATTTGAAAGTAGCAACTTCTACCCACTTGGTGAAATAATCAATAGCGACCAGTATGAATCGATGCCCATTAGAAACTTTTGGTTCTATTGGACCGATTACATCCACGCCCCAAGCAACGAATGGCTAAGGAGCAGACATAGGATGCAGCTCTGAAGGTGGCGAGTGAATCAAATCACCATGAATTTGGCACTGATGACACTTGCGAACAAAGCGAAAGCAATCTCGTTCCATAGTTAACCAATAATATCCTGCCCGCAAAATCTTCTTCACTAAAACATAGCCATTCATATGTGAACCACATACCCCCGAATGTACCTCATTCATGATTCTTTCAGCTTCCTGAATATTAACACATCTCAACAAGTTCAAGTCTGGGGTTCGTTTGTACAGAATCTCCCCACTTAAGAAGAAACCATTAGCAAGTCTACTAATGGTTGTTTTTTAATCTGCATTGGCGTGTATTGGATATTCTTTTGACTTTAGGAAGCATTTGATATCATAGTACCAAGGTTTATTATCTGGTTCTGCATCAATTATATTGCAATAACTATGTTGATCTCGTATCTGTATCTCTAATGGGTCGAGATGCATATTTCCTGGGTACGGGAGCATGGAAGCTAGGGTAGCCAGGGCATCAGCCAGCTCATTATGGGATCTGGGAATACGTCTAAACT
>NW_025886663.1:2041-2649 GCF_002878395.1 Capsicum annuum
CATTGGCGTGTATTGGATATTCTTTTGACTTTAGGAAGCATTTGATATCATAGTACCAAGGTTTATTATCTGGTTCTGCATCAATTATATTGCAATAACTATGTTGATCTCGTATCTGTATCTCTAATGGGTCGAGATGCATATTTCCTGGGTACGGGAGCATGGAAGCTAGGGTAGCCAGGGCATCAGCCAGCTCATTATGGGATCTGGGAATATATCTAAACTCGATAGACTTGAACCTTTTTCTAAGGTCCTCTACGAACTGTTTGTATGGAATGAGCTTGATATCTCTCGTTTCCTATTCACCTTGAATTTGTCGAATGAGTAATTCAGAATCTCCCAACACCACTAGCTTGTGCACATCCAGATTTATTGCTATATTTAACCCCATGATGCAAGCTTTATATTCTGCTGTGTTATTAGTACAAAAGAAACAGAGTCGTGCTGTGGCGGGATGATGATGCCCGATCGGTGAGACAAGAACCGCCCCAATTCCTACTCCTTTGACATTGACTGCCCCATCAAAATATAATTTCCATGCATACATATCATCTTGAACTTCTTCCTGATGAAGAGATAAATTCAATTGAGGAAGAAGTTCAAGATGA
>NW_025886663.1:2749-3314 GCF_002878395.1 Capsicum annuum
TGCTGTGGCGGGATGATGATGCCCGATCGGTGAGACAAGAACCGCCCCAATTCCTACTCCTTTGACATTGACTGCCCCATCAAAATATAATTTCCATGCATACATATCATCTTGAACTTCTTCCTCAATTGAATTTATCTCTTCATCAGGAAAGTAAGTTTGCAAAGGCTCATAATCATTGTCAACTGGGTTCTCTGCCAAATAATCGGCCAATGCTTGCACTTTCATAGCGGTACGCGTAACATACACAATGTCGAATTCTATAAGTAAAATCTGCCACTTCGTCAATCTACCTGTGGGCATAGGTTTTTGAAAAATATACTTTAAAGGATCCATTCGAGATATGAGGTAGGTTGTGTAGGACGAAAGTTAGTGCTTCAACTTCTGAGAAATCCAAGTTAGGGCGCAACATGTCTTTTCTAAAAGAGTATATTTTACCTCGTAACTCGTGAACTTTTTGCTCAAATAATAGATTGCTTGTTCCTTTTTGCCTGTGATATCATGCTGTCCTAAAACACAACCAAAAGAATTGTCCATCACTAACAGATATAGAAATAAAGGCCTA
>NW_025886664.1:0-1007 GCF_002878395.1 Capsicum annuum
AAACAATTCTAGTTATTGAATTTATTAATAGAATCTTGGCACCTTTTTACTCAAAAATCACAATAGCATATACTCACCATATATCATCATAATCCAAATAACAGGGGGAGGACATAAAACAAAATAACAGAAAGGAAATTATTAAAGATTCCACACATACCGAGCACAAAATCTCTGAATTCACAGTAGAGCACACACACCTCAGGCCATGCACACTCACCATCAAACATGGTACACACCTAGATTGAAAAATTAGAAGAAAAGAAAAAAATAAAATAAAATGGAGCGATTGTGAGAGGAAACTGAGTGATAGGGAGATAAAGATAGAGATCGAAGAAAAAACAGTGAATTGAGGGAGAAGTGATTTGTGAACGCGAGAGAGAGGAGAAAGAGGGAAAAGGACCCTTGGTTTGGTTTTCCAGTGACGTACTCGCCAGATTCACTACCAGAAATACACTGCCAGCCACCCTAATCCCTGTTTTTGGCTGATTCTACCGGAAAACCCCTCCGTCCAACTGTCCAAGTCAGTTTCGGCGAAACAGCTCGAAAAGAAACCAACCAAAACCCCTGATGTAGACTCGTTCCCGTCCATTTCCACAGGAAAACGACCACGATAGCGAAACGCTCGTTCGGGTTGCTCGGAGATTAGTTTAGTGTTGGGTTTTATTCAATTCACGAGTTCGGAGTCGAGGCTTTGTCGTTTGAGGTATTCCGGTCGAAGCTCCAATCAAAATTTGGATGGATTGAAATAAAAATTGAGGTCCAATTCTATTCACTCTCTTCTATTTCATTGTTTTGTCATATTTGATACATTGAATTGAATGTTTGATATTGAGTTCTCCGTTGGTGATGGATAGGTGCTTGTGTTGATGCGTCGTTCATTTACTTGGATTATGTGATGAAATGGTACCTCGTTTGAGAATTATAATGGATTGTTTTGGGGCGGGAATTGCAAAAATCGATAAAAAGTGAATATTGTCTTATTTTCATTCATTGTTGATGTTTAA
>NW_025886665.1:0-1694 GCF_002878395.1 Capsicum annuum
AATGAAAGTGGTATTATTGACTTGAAAGTGTTTACTTCAAGCACCAAAGTGAACAAGTACCCAACATGACTTAAAAAAGGTGAAACAAAGAAGATGATTACAATACTTGAACATACAAGTACAACTTTAAACTTATTCAGTTTCCAACATCATCGTAATAAAACACAAGACATCCAAAGTTCGGTACAAAATACAACATTATTGTAGTAAAAAGCAGTACAGTTTACAGCACCAACGCGAACGTTTTCTTGTATTAGTCCTTCAGCATTGCAACTTGAAACATTTCCCATTTCCAACTGTTTTCATCTTCACATTGTTGGCTTCACAGTGAGATGAGCAGCGACCTTCTGACCACAAGACTTGTCAGCCTGCAATGTATTCATACAAAAAGATTGGTTTTGTTTACCGTGCTTCATTAGGACCGAAGAATCATGGTAAAGAAGGGAAAAACTCAAACCTGAGACAAGTACGATATCCATATACTGCGTATCTCATGAGTGACTCAGGGATCGGATAAAGACTCAACCTATTTGTTGATATATCTGTCTTGCCTGAAATAGCAAGGTTACTCAGTTATCCCCGCGTGTTTAAGAGGGGGGAGAATGGCCATATTAATATGAAGAAGAACCAAATTACCTGTCAGGTGCCCAGGATCTGTATCTCTCCCCTGCCTGCTTGAAGTTGTTCTCTTTCGGAATGACACACTAAAAAACCAATAACATACATATGTGAGTGAAATTAAACTCATTCATAGATTAATAAAACACGATTTATACAGATGAACAATAAGAAAGATTGGCCTCACCATTTGACGCCTTCCTGTCAAGACACAAGAAGGAATTGGGTACTGCTCGGCAGGACGACAAGGATCAAACCTTGAGGGCAAATAATCCACCTGGAAAATTTAGTTATACATCAGAAGAATTCTAATAGGAACTTGCAATGTGCCTTGTAAAGTCAATAATGTTCAAAAACTCACATGCCACCTTACAGTTCAGAGGACAACGAAAATATAAGGAAAAAAATAAAATAGCACTAGTTGACTGGTGCTTAATACCTCCTCATCGCGATGCATGAAGTTCATGGCACCATCACGGTGATTATTTTGATGAGCACACTTGGGAGCGTTAACTAGGAGCTGCATATAGTTTAGTCCAATACGGTGTCTCTGAGTATCAGCATATGCAAATATCCTAGTCTGGAGAAGCTTATCCTCCGAATAGTAGATACCAGGGACAATATGTCCAGGGTTAAATGCGAGCTGCTCATTCTCTGCAAAGAAGTTATCGATGTTACTATTCAATACCAATCGACCAACTGGCATCAATGGCAAGATATCCTCAGGCCAAATCTTGGTTACGTCAAGAGGGTCAAAGTCGAATTTGTCAACATCCTCGGGATCCATAATTTGGATAAAAAGTTTCCACTCAGGGTAGTTGCCAGCAGCAATTGAATAGTAAAGATCCTTGGTGGAGTGGCTAGGATTAGTACCTCCCACCCTAATAGCTTCTTCCTCCGTCATGGACTAGACACCGCAAGTTGGCTTCCAGTGGAACTTCACATAATGTGCTTTCCCAGCTTTTTTGATCAATTGATAGGCGTGAATACCAAAACCTTCCATGTGTCTGTAATCTGTCGGTAGACAAACATCATCGTAGAAGAAAGTAAACGTATGCAAACTCTCCGGGAGGAAA
>NW_025886666.1:0-1513 GCF_002878395.1 Capsicum annuum
TCGATCCATATTTAACCCGTCCAAATCCAATTTAATCCGTCCGTTTACCACCCTAAACCAGGGTGGAACCCAAATCAGTCTTGCGGGTAGTAAGACTCTTTGGCCTTTTAGTCAATCTAGTTACAGGCAAATAATATTATGTATTCTAATTTTTATTTCTAGTTATTGTAACTTAATTGCTTGAGATAAAAAATTATTTTCTCGATATTGGACGTAAGAAAAAAGAAGTCGAGCTCGATCAATTTTATTTCAAAAAGATTTTAAAAATTAAGATCAAACATATCGAGTCGATCGGGCTTTGCCATGTTTTTTAGTAGAGTAGACTGTAGTCACCATTAATTTTCAAGTCTGTTATGTTAGTTAGGCCAAATATATTTATCTTTAGCAAACTCAAAAGGATAAAAGATGATCAAAGTTATATTTGAAAGGCCAAAATAAATCTATATTCTTTCCGTTTGAATTTGTTTGGTTACTTATCTTTGGTCAATCTATCCGCGATGACCCAAACGACATCAAACTTCCTCAAAGTCTGTGGCAATCTGCTCCCACTTTTATTCAAGTATAGACATCCTCTAAGTCGCACCGCCTAGCTTTTGATGTTCATACTTCACCTGTTGTCTATTCAAGCACCGAGACATAATTCTCCCCGATGTCCCTTTTCATCTTACACTACCAGTAGTGCTGTTTCAAATTATGATATATCTTCGTTGCTCCTGGATGGATAGACTATCTAGAACTGTGAGCCTCGTCCGTGATCATAGCTGGTCAAAACACCCACTCTAGGAATACAAACATGATCCTTGATCCTCAAAACATCATCCGGATCCAAAATCGCCTAGTCCTGTCGAAAAGATTTGTGTTTCCTGATGATTTGTGAAATCTGTTATGTTGATTTTGAATGTGTTAATGAAAGCAGATACTAGAAACTCAATAATCATTTACATGTATAGTATTAAGAAACGCCAAGAGTGTATCGGAAACAACATTTCTACTTCCGAAGGTAGGGGTTGTAAGGTCCGCGTATACTCAACCCTCCGCGGATCCTACTTGTTGGATTACATTGGGTATGTTGTTGTTGTTGTAAGAAACAAGAAGATATGAGGAACAGAACTCATGTGTATGATTTACTAGAAAGTGACTTTAATATGTAAAGCTTACATTTTGGAAGCAAAAAAGTTGTAGCAAGAATACATGAAACACTCAACATAATAAAACCAAATATTTCTCCAGTAGGGGTTTACTGAGACAACTACAACCATTATGAACACCACATTTGCATACGCTACAAGAAAGGAAATATAGAACGACTCTATATCTAGAAAACCAGTATCATCTTCACAACAATCTGGTTCAAGAGGTGATATTGGTGTCTCTTTAGCCTCCATGCAACTGATATGCAATGGAAGACCACAAAGAAATGGATTTCCCTGATAACTGCTTTCATTAAATGTTGCAAACTGCGCAGCGCGCTGTGGAGTACTACCTGTTAAATTGTTATGCGCCACGCTGAACA
>NW_025886667.1:0-2249 GCF_002878395.1 Capsicum annuum
TGCAGACCATCTCAGAATAGTATTACAGATCCTCAAAGCCCATCATTATTTGCCAAATTCAGTAAATGCAAATTTTGGCTAAGGTTAGTAGCTTTCCTTGGTTATATAGTTTACGATGATGGCATTAGAGTTCATCCTCAAAAGACCGAAGTAGTGAAAATCTGGCCCAAACCCATCTCTCCATCAGATATCAGGAGTTTTTTAGGTTTGGCTGGCTATTACTGATGGTTTATTGAAGGATTTTTGTCTATTGCATCCCCTTTATCTAGATTGACTTAGAAAAAAGCCAAGTTTCAGTGGTCAGATTCTTGTGAGTAGGGTTTTCAGGAGTTGATGACTCGACTCACTACAACCCCAATTTTGACTTTGCCCGATGGTTCTGATGGATTTGTTGTATATTGTGATGCTTCTAGAGTTGGGTTGGGGTTTGTTTTGATGCAGATACGTAAGGTCATAGCCTATAACTCTAGACAACTTAAGCCCCATGAAAAGAATTACCACACCTATGACCTTGAATTGGTAGCTGTAGTGTTTGCCTTAAAGATTTGGAGGCATTATTTGTATGGGGTGTATGTTGATGTGTTCACAGACCATAAAATTTTATAGTATTCATTTTCTCAGAAAGATTTGAACTTACATCAGAGAAGATAGTTAGAGTTGTTAAAAGACTATGACATGAGTGTTCTGTATCATTTGGGAAAGGCCAATGTTGTGGTTGATGCTCTTAGTAGATTGTCCATGGGTAGTGTTTTTCACGTTGAGGATGGTAAGAAAAAGTTAGTTCAGGAAGTTCATCAGCTTTCCAAACTAGGTGTCCGATTGGTTGATTCAGCTGAGGGTAGTGTTTGGGTGCAGAATAGTTTGGAATTATCTTTGGTTTCTAAAGTAAAAGAAAAGTAGGACAGAGATCCCAGTTAAGTTAAGCGGAAAGATTTAGTTAAAGATTAGAAACTAGAGATTTTCTCCCAAGGGGAAGATGGTGTATTGCATTGTCAGGGTAGACTATGTGTCCCATGTGTGGATGGCATGAGATAGATGATTCTTGCAAAAGCGCATGGTGAGCGCTACTCGATTCATCCAGGAGCCACTAAGATGTACTGCGATTTACAGGAGATCTATTGGTGGAGTGGGATGATGAGAGATATTACAGAGTTTGTGGCTAAGTTCTCTACATATCAGCGAGTTAATATTAGGCATCAGAAGCCTAGTAGGTCTATGCAGGAGTTCAGTATCCCCACTTGGAAGTGGGAGGAAGTGAACATGGACTTCGTGACGTGTTTGCCTCGTACTTGTCGTCAACATGATATGATTTGGGTCATTATGGACAGGATGACCAAATCAACCCATTTTTTGCTAGGCCATACTTCTTATTCAGCTGAGGATTATGCCAAGCTCTATGTTAGAGAGTTGATCAGATTGCACGGTATCCCATTGTCCATTATTTTAGGTAGAGGTACTAAGTTCACCTCTCACTTTTGGAAAGCCTTCCAAAAGGTCTTGGTACCTAAGTTCACCTCAGTACATCCTTCTACCCTTAGATGGATGGTTAAATAGATAAGACCATTTAGACTTTAGAAGATATGTTAAGAGCATATGTCATTGACTTTAAGGGTAGTTGGGATGACCACTTGCCTTTAATTGAGTTTGTATATAACAATAGCTATCATTCCAGTATTCAGATGGCTCTATTTAAGATGCTTTATGGGAGGAGATATAGGTTGCCCATTTGTTGGTTCAAAGTATGTGAGGCCGCAGTAGTAGGGCCTGACTTGGTATTTGATGCCTTAGAAAAGGTTTAGTTGATCAGGGAGACGCTAAAGACAGCTCAGAGCCAATAGAAATCTTATGCAGATATGAGAAGAAAAGATCTTGAATTTGAGATTAGTGATTATGTGTATTTGAAAATATCTCCCATGAAAGGAGTAAAGAGATTTAGAAAGAAGGGGAAACTCAGTCCCCGATATGTCGATCCTTACAAAATTTTTAGCCGTTTTAAAAATGTATCTTACGAGCTCGAGTTGCCTTCAGACTTAGCTTCAGTACACCCAGTGTTTCACGTCTCCTTGCTAAAGAAGTGCATAGGTGACCTGGCAGTTGTAGTTCCTATAGAGAGTATAGATGTTCAGAATAGTCTCTCTTATGAGAAAGTCCCAATCGAAATCCTTGATCATCAGATTCATAGACTGAGGAACAAAGAAGTTCCTTTGGTCAAAGTTCTTTGGCAGAATCAGTCCATTTAGGGAGCTACT
>NW_025886668.1:0-437 GCF_002878395.1 Capsicum annuum
TTGCTAGAAGAGATGAGTTATCTTTTATCTGTTTTGTTGTATCTCAGTGATTAGCATTGACCAATTCTGGCTTTCCAGGTGGATGTAGAAGAAGCTACTGCTAAATAACATTGACTATATGCTACTCTTCTTTTGGAAATACGGAGAACAAAAAGCGCAGAAACTGTACACAAGCGACAATAAAGATCCACGATGAGCAAAGCCCAATTCCATAGCACCGGATGAAGAACAACTTGTCCATACTGAGTAGATCTTTATAGCTTGATCCTGTCAAAGAAATCCTTGGCAGTATACTTAAATTGTTGTTGATGTATTTGTTGAGATCTGTACCCATAACAATTTTTTTATATTTCATTTATTCGTTGACTTATTTCAGCTAATTTATGAAGGCTTCGATTTATTTTATTTTATCTATGAATTTTATTTATTCCTTAGAT
>NW_025886668.1:537-1626 GCF_002878395.1 Capsicum annuum
AGTAGATCTTTATAGCTTGAGCCTGTCAAAGAAATCCTTGGCAGTATACTTAAATTGTTGTTGATGTATTTGTTGAGATCTGTACCCATAACAATTTTTTTATATTTCATTTATTCGTTGACTTATTTCAGCTAATTTATGAAGGCTTCGATTTATTTTATTTTATCTATGAATTTTATTTATTCCTTAGATTTGAACTTATTAATTGAAAAGGAATACTAAATTCAAATATTGCAACAGATAATGTATCTGTTGCAACAAATGACACATCTATTGGAAAAATCGAACTAATTTAGACATATGTTGTAACAGGTAGGTAATCTATTGGAATTTATCAAACAGGTCTTTCCAATGTTGCAACAGATGGACTTTAGATAAAAACATCGAGATAATGCAATAGATTACACATCTATTGGAAAAAAAATAGATTTAGACATATGTTGCAACAGTTGGACTTTATTTGTTGCAACAGACGACACATCTATTGGAATAATCAAACAGATTTATACATATATTGCAACAGGTAGGTTATCTATTGGAACTTATCAAACAGGTCTTCCCATTATTGCAACAGATGACCAACCTTTTGCAACAGATAAACTATATGTCAGAACAGGTAGAATAATTGTTACAACGGATAGAGAATCTGTTGCATTATAAAAATTCAACTTTCGTTGGACATAAAAAATTGTCACTACGTGTAGAAAGGTTAAAGTGAATTGAATTGAAATAAAAAAGGAGCAACTCATAGACGGTGTTCAGTTCAAACACCTAAAATAAAATAGGCATCAAGTAGACATGTTCATTTTAAACACATAAAATAAAATAGGCATCAAATATGTCAGTGTCAGTCTGGCACATTTCGCTGACTTGCCGTCACCTAGCCCCCAACGGTCATTCCCCCCCCCTCCCATTGTCTTATATATTCATCTTCCTCCTAATATTTAACCCTAAATTCCCAAATCTTCTACTTCATCGTCATCTTCTTTTATCTATCCAAATTCTTCAAATTATTAGTTTCATTTTTTCCAACTGACCTTGACAATGTCGAGCGCATCTTCCACTATTTTTTGTGATAAAGATTTTTGA
>NW_025886668.1:1726-2742 GCF_002878395.1 Capsicum annuum
TTCAAAGGTAATATTTTTTATTTAATTAGTTGATTAATTATTGACTTGTAATTATTTTGTAATTGTGTTCTCTTTTTTATAGAAATTGGGTGGATACGATTACTTTGATTGGTATGAAGAACGATACCATTCACAAGCAAATCGTGTAATCTGGGGTTTGTTGAACAAAGTCAAGGCTTCTGAAAAGAAACAAAATCGATCAAGAAGATACTACATTGTTGCCATTATTGCTACTGGTTTGATGCTGTTGGGCACATGGATATTGAAGCCTAATTGCTGAAATTTTCATGGTAGTGTGTGTATTTTCTACTGGTTTGTTGTCGACAGGCACATAGATATTCAAGCGTAACTGTTGGAAACTATAAAAAAGATTTAGGCATATGTTGTAAAATTTAGGTCATCTGTTGGAAATTATTAAACTGGTCTTCCCACTGTTGCAACAGATTAGACTTAGATTATTAGATTATTCATAGAAATAACATCGGCGTAATGCAACAGATGACCAACCTATTGCAACAGATAAATTATCTGCCAGAACGGATTAAAGATATTTTACAATAGATTGACAATCTAATCTATTGCATTATAAAAAACTCAACTTTCATCAGAAAAAAATTATTGCCACTACATGTACATGTAATAAAGTGAAGGGTGAGTTGAAATTAAAAATTTCTATTTCACAGGCTCTTCTATATACACAGGCTTCAAGCGTCCAGTTGGTACCCCATAAGCCCAGACCTCTTGCAGGTTTACCACAGTGTTGTCGCACAAAAAAGTCATTGGGTCAGGCATTTCTGTGTCGGTCAGCAAATATTTGATGTGTGCAAGAGCGTGCGAGCCACTCGCTTTAGCAACATCATCTTTTGGAAGGATCATTCCCCTATTTCGACCTTCAACATCCCATGATTTCTTCATCAACACTTCCTTTGGCCAATGATTCATCAGTTTACTCTCCCTCAATAAGATGGACAATAGCATAATCAGTGGCTCCACGAGGAGAAAAAGATCAAAATCGT
>NW_025886669.1:0-1241 GCF_002878395.1 Capsicum annuum
TGTTCGATTAAATACCTATGTGAAGGAAAAGTGTCATACTAGTATGATAATATGAAATCTCCATTTATGTACAAGTTTTACATGTCCAGTGTTTGATGAAATGTCTAAGTCAATAAATTATGGATATATGTATAGCCATTATGGTGCTTTAGAACTTGTACTTTATGAAATCTCCAACTTATTGTATTATGGATTGTGATGTTGGTCGTGTATCCAAGAAAGTCATGCTTTGTCAGTTTTCTTCTCTCAAATCCTGGGGATACTTGTACCCAAAAATTTAGCTGTGTGCCTAGAATCAGTGTCATGTTTTCAAGATACTCTCTGTCATGCCCTGTTTTCGCCAAGGTCAAATAAGCACAACTTACGGACTCTAAATGAATTGAATTTTGTACAGAGTCGCCACCTAATTTTTAAGGAAAATAAGGAAACCTGTTTATTTATTAACACGTATGATTGATGTTTTTAGTCTGCGAAAAATCAATTGAGATTCTAGGTAAGGGTTCAAATTATCCCGAAGGAAAGAGATTAGGCACCCTTCGGAATCCACAACTGTGGTACCCGGCTAGACTAAATTTATTAAAGAGGGAGGAGGAGGTAAATGAAAAAAGTATTTATTAAGTATAAAATGATTCTTTTGAAAAATATAAATGTTTAAAATTATGTAAAAGTATATGTATATTAAATATATATATATATAATATTATTTTATATATATATATATAATATTATTATTATATATATATATATTAAATATGTAATATTATTATAAAAATCTGGAAAAAAAATATGTATAAAAATGTACAAATACATGTGAAAAGGAAAAGTATTTTATGATGCACGAAAAAGAAATGTATTTTTTGTATGCTACAAAAAGAAATGTATTTTACAAGTAATATTTTTTATCTAATTAAAATTATAAAAAAAAGTAAAATTTATTTGAAAAGAAAAGACTACATAATATGTGAATTACTTGATTAACTTGATTCTTTTATATAAGTGTAAGAATATATATATTTGAAAAGAAAAGACTACATAATATGTGAATTAGTTGATTAAATTAATTATTTTATATAAATATTAACGGCCTAAATTTTGCCTAAAGCGATGAAATTAGGTAAATGAAGAATATCCCCACCCAACACCCAAAGAGTAAAGTTTTTCACTATAATAATATTGTACAAATATAAAAAATATAAAATACAATACAAAATTTAAAGGCCTCTTTGAACGCAACCCCCCCC
>NW_025886670.1:0-3962 GCF_002878395.1 Capsicum annuum
ACATTCAATGGAGTCTTGGCAATATCAAATTCCAAATACTTTAACTTGTCAAGTACTTTTTTGATGTAATGAGACTGTGACAATGCCAACCCTTATGGAGTCAATGGATTCTTATTCCTAAGATCACATCCGCAACTCCAAGGTATTTCACATCAAACTTGCTCTCAAGCATTTATTTTGTAGCATTTATGTTAAAAATGTCTCTACTGATGATCAACATACCATCCACATACAAACAAACAATAACCTTGTGATTTGGAGTGTCTTTAATGTAAATACATTTATCACATTTATTTATCTTGAACTCGTTTGCCAACATAGTTTGGTCAAACTTCACATGCCAATATTTAGGTGCTTGTTTTAGTCCATAAAGTGACTTAACTAGTTCACCTTCTTTTCTTTACTAGGAACCACAAAACCCTCGGGTTGTTTCATGTAAATTTCTTCCTCCAATTCTCCATTTAGGAATGTTGTTTTCACATTCATTTAATGAATTTCAATACCATATACCGCTGCCAAGGCAATTAACATTCAAATTGATGTTATACTTATTACAGGCGAGTATGTATCAAAGTAATAAAAGCCTTCTTTCTGTTTAAAGCCTTATACTACAAGTCTGGCCTTGTATTTTTCAATAGTACCATCTGCTTTCATTTTTCTTTTGAAGATCCATTTAGAACCTAAAGGTTTATTTTTTGGAGGAAGATCAACCAACTCCCGTGTATGGTTGCTCAAGATTGATTCAATCTCACTATTGATTGCCTCGTTCCAAAAGGATGAGTCTGAAGCGGCCATCACTTCTTTAAATGTTTGAGGCTCATTTTCTAAGACAAATATTAAAAAATTCAATCCAAACGAAGTTGACGTTCTTTGGTGTGTACTACGTCTTGAATTCTCATCATTATGTACATCCTCACTTGGTTTATCTCAATGTCGTTTAGCCCTTTCACTAGACTGTTCATGTCTAGTTTTATACTGATAAATTTGTTCAAAGAACTCAGCATTATCTGATTCAATTATCATATTTTCATTGATATTCGGATGTTTGGATTTATGAACCAAAAACCGATATGCCATACTACTTTTAGCATATCTTATGAACACGCTGTCCATTGTCTTAGGACCTATCTTTACCCTTTTAGGGATAGGAACTTGGACTTTTGCTAGACACCCCCACATTTTGAAATATTTCAAGTTGGGTTTCCTTCTTTTTTATTTTTCATATGAAATTAATTGTGTCTTACTATGGGGCACTCTATTGAGTATTCGGTTAGCTGTAAGGATAGATTCCCCTCACAAGTTTTGCGGTAAACTTGAACATATTAGTAAGGCATTCATCATTTCCTTTAAGGTTTGATTTTTTCTTTCCGCAATTATATTAGATTGAGGTGAATACGGGGTCATAATTTGATGGACAATTCCATTCTCTACACATATTTTCATAAAGAAAGATTCATATTCTCCACCCTATCACTTCTTAGCATTTTAATCTTTTTTCTTAACTGATTTTCAACTTCTATTTAATATTACCTAAACATATCTATTGCTTCATCCTTACTGTTTCACAAATAGACATAATAATATCTAGTACAATTGTCAATAAAAGTTATAAAATATTTTTTCCATCACGAGATGGTGTTGACATCGTATCACAAATGTCAGTGTGTATTAACTCTAAGGGATTGGAATTTCTTTCAAAGGACTTATATGGATGCTTAGCATATTTTGATTCCACAGACGTTTGACATTTTGATTTATTACACTCAAAGTTTGGTAATACTTCTAAAATAATCAGTTTTCGTAAGGTTTTGTAATTGATATGTCTTAATCATTCATTCCACAAATCATTGGACTCGAGCAAGTAAGAAGAAATAGAACTTTTATTGATTTCAACAGTCATAACATTCATCTTAAATAGGCCCTCAGTGAGGTAGACTTTTTCTACATATACTTCCTCTTTGCTAATTATAATTTTTTCAAAAACAAATACATATTTGAATCTATTTTTGTCAAGAAGTGATACGAAAATCAAGTTCTTTCTTATCTCCGGTACATAAAAGACATTGCTGAGAGTCAACACTTTGCTTGATGTCATTTTCAAGCATAATTTTCATGTTCCTTCAACTTTTGCAGTTGCGAAGTTTGCCATTGTAATACCCCGGATTTTTCTATAAGTCAAGTTTCATCTTTAAGAAGATTAAGGATTGACTTTCTAAGTGAAAAATATTTTATATAGTGCAGTATTTCCATAATATCAAATTTTTGTCATGTAGATAATTGAATTAGCTTTCCAACGATATCAATTTCGTCCAAATCCGGTATCGGAGTGAGAAGTTATGACCATTTTACTGAGAGTTGTTAGAACCGCCCAGGTGCGACCGACAGGTTGACGGACCGCCGCCCGAACTGTCGTAACCAAGGCAGTGACTCCCTCTTCTATTCCAAGTGCGATGGCCAAGACGATGGACCGTCAAGCTAGCAACGGATCGTCGCTAAGACCGTCGTAACTGAGGCAGTGTGGCCTTTTTCTGACCAACATACGACAGACGATCCGATAGGCCATCAGACTAGCGACGGACCATCACTTCGACCATCGCAAATCCTGTTCATTATTTTTAAGTCGTTTTAAAAGTACTTTTTGACCTTTTTCCCCTTTAACACTTAGATATATGCAAAACGAAGCATATAACTTCATTATCTCCCAAAATATCCAAAGGCTAAGGTTTCTTTCTCAAGAACAAACCCAAAATCCTTCTACAAAAAATTCAAGAACTCACCATAGATTCTACAAATTTAGTTGAGATTCGAGTTCCTAAGTCCAAGGCTTCAAGAACCCTCTCTCAAAGAGTAAGAAGAAGAGTTTCAAGCAAGCTTGTTCATCTAGTTTCACAATCTAAGGTATGTGGGGTTTTGAATAAGGGTAATCCTTTCATTCTTGTGCTCTAAGACTTATTTTAAACTATAATTTTTTTGCAATTTATGAGATTTTACATGAAATTGAATTAGGATTTTTCACCCATTGTTATTGATTGCAAGCTTTTGATGTTCCCCATGAATTGAAAGTCAAATAGCATGATTTTACATGTTTTCTTAAGAATTTGAAGCTGGGTTTATACCCTATATTGTTATTCCTTGAGAATTTAATGGTTGCAATGCTCTAGAAATTGAAGTATATGAGTACGTTGAGATTTTAAGACAAATTGTTGTAAATTCCAAATTTCTATATGATTTGTGTATCCTTATGACATCTAGTATGCATTTTGATGAGTCTTAACTTGAGATTTGATTATCAGTCATTAAACCCTACTTGAGACTTTTGTTTTTTTGAACTTTTGTGCTATAAGCACCCATGATTTGAGTGTTTTGAGATCATTGAGAATGTTTTGACCTTAATGGTCATAGTAGAATTGAAATCCACTTTACTAAATAAGATTACAGATTTTATAGTTGGCTTCTTATGAACCATGAGATTATTTTAAAGTGGATTTCCCTGAGATGAGCGTAGCTAACTAAAGGGAGTAGTATTTAGCATCGAGATGAGTAAGTTACTATGGTTTCAAACTCCAGAACTACGTACCATTGTAGGATTGAGATTTATGGACCCGAGGCCGAGATAAGTGATCACTGAGTTGAGGTTATACTCCCTGGCAAGAGTATGATGTCTCTCCCCAACGTAAGATTTCTTCCTTAGGAGGACAAGACGTTGGACTCCATGTGGCTCGCATGATTTATATCGGTTAAGAGAACTTCCCTTGAGATAGAATATTTTTCCTAAAGCTTTGGGATAAGTGATTTTCCCTAATAGTAAGATTTTCAAAATAGTTTCTTAAAGTAAAATTTTCCCAAGAAGAAAGTAGTTTTCTCTACTAGTAAGAGTTATAGAATTTTGAGTTTTAAGTGTTTTTAGTTTAAAAAAGTTCTAAGTTCTTGAGCATTAAAGAAGTTTTACTCTCCATGAGATA
>NW_025886671.1:0-3304 GCF_002878395.1 Capsicum annuum
TGTAATTTTCTTCATTTCATCAACATACATCTGTGGGTCCTTACCTACTCTCGACCCATGAAACTCTGGCGGATTCATCCGCATTAAGTCACGAATTCGTGCTACTGCAGAATTATTTTCCTACGGAGGTGGAGCGTTGGCCTGAGTATTGGCGGTAACTGCCTAGGCTAGTATCTAAAAAGTTGCCTGAAATTTGGCATGGGATACTATCTCATGTAACGGATCAACGGGTTGAGGTTGGTTGTTGTTTTCGCGAGCTCGACATGGAGGCATTTTATGTCATAAGAACGCACGAATTAACATCAGAAGGAAATAGTTGTAAGAATGATAGACTCTTGTATAAAGAAAGAAACAACTTTTCCTAGAACACCCTGCAGCCTCTTGATCATAGGTGTGGCGTGCTACACATCGATGCTCAAGACTCTACGTAACGCGGCTTGTTAGACTCCCTAGGACTCTTCACAACCTTAGGCTCTATTACCAAGTTTGTAACGCCCAAAAATATCATCCTGAGATGCCACACGATGCCCAAGGATACACATAGCCTCAAGCTAACCCTTTAAGCCAAAACACTACCCTTGGGTTCCAACACAACAACATACACACTATGCTAAGTATATATATATAAGTACATATCATATCACTTCGCACATGGCACAGAATATCGTTAGACTGTACATATATGGAATGTCTATACACAAACCAACCCAACAATACACTAGTTTGACATAGCCTCTATACAGTAAAATCAGCAAGCCATTGGGACAAACCCCCAACTAAATCAACAGACCAAAGGGATCATAAAAAATAGCACCAAAACTAGCAACTTGGTCCTCGAACCATGAGGACTCACCACTGACGGAATGTAGATACGACACTGAAATATCACTGTCACGGCTGTGGCTAAGTACCTGAACCTACATCATGGTAAGAATGTATCCCATAGAGAAATATGTGGTTCAGGACAAGATACGTACTGAGTATGTAGGGGCGTATGTAAAATATAAATAATATCATAAATTTCGTAAAAATGTACATACGGACCATAATGACACACCTGGATTGAGTGACATTGAATCATGCAACTCATAACATCTTAGATAGGAAATGTAGGAGAAAAACCTCATAAATCATTATAGATCATCATAGGCAACTTGACTTACCACATCAAAACTCGGAGTGACTCGGTATTTCAATAAACGTGACTCATATGGATAGGGGAGTTTCCTATAACCGACAACCCTACATGAGCTATGTGAAATACCAACGTTTGAAAAGCCCATTGGTAGGAGCGTCATACTTTTTGCTAGGGAGTACGACCTTAAAACTGCAATAATCACAATCGGTCTCTCTGGTCAATAATATCATCATCAAACAACCCTACAGTGGCACATAGGTTTGGAGAAATACCAAATTTCTCTCTCGGTGCTAAGTACTACTCCCCAGCAAGATCAGAATGCGTTAGGAAATCAACACAATATCACAAGGGTCTATCATAAAGACCAAATCAAATCTCTTTCTCATTTATCAAATCATATCAATTTGTGGATTCCTAACTCAACACATTTTAGCTTAAAACATTTTAATCTTCCTCAATATCAACAAGGTATCAATGCATTGAACCATAACCGACTCGACATTTGGACAAGGATATGAAGACTCAATACATAATATTTTCAACAATTTAACTCATCAAAACCATTCGAAAAATACCAAGACTCGTTGCAACTTCAATATCAACATTTCTCAATTTGCCATCCAACTCTCATTTAAAGGTACTTAAGACATCAACCAATAGTAGGGATATAGAATTTCCAATATCAATTATAAATTCATAATAAGGAAATAGTGGAATGATAGTATAAATGAAGGCTTAACAAATTAAATCATCATACTCTCATAATCAAATACTTTTTGGACATAATTCCATCTCGACATCATACACATATTGGATGACATAATCCCATAGCTCATGGACAATAATATAAGATATAAAATCATATTTCCAATTCATGGTAAAACATGTAAAATCTCATGTCAATGTAATTCAACAAAAATACCAGGTAGAAGATCGAAAGGATAATCTTGTTCAAAGCCCCACATACCTAAAATTGGAAGATGAATATGAACTACCGACTCCAGAACTTTATTCACAAAAATAAAGGGTGCTTCTCAAAGACCTTAACATGATCAACTCGAATTCCAAATTAATTTAAAATTTCTACGGTTCAATCAAAAGACATAGAAGGATGAAATTTGGAGTAGTAGGGTTGGGGTTTGAGCCTTAGGAAATTTTGGAGAAAAATGAGCTATTGAATGCTCTTAATGGACTTAAATCCATGGTTTACCCGGATGGATTGGAGTGGGAATGACCAAAATACCTTTAAAAATCAAATAATGTTAAATCTGTCCTTTGGTGGACTATTTTGATAGGCTGAAGTAGATCGACCATAACTTTTTGCTTTGATGGCCAAATTGGATGAAACCAATTTCATTAGAAAGAGGACTTTCAAAGATTTCTTTTGATATATACTAGCTCACCCAGATCATTATGTACAAGGAGTGATGATTGTTTGAAGTTGACCATAAAATTTGCCTGGCCACAGTATTTTTTTCCTGCACATTTACTGTTCACCACTATTCACGGTTAGATCGGAATGATCATAACTCATCCCTCGGGTGTCCATTTTGGATGATCCATATATCGTTATGAAGCTTATCCGATGCTATACTCAATGAGGGATCACATATCTAGAAATTCCAAACATAAAAATTATTAATCATGATAAAGAATAGAATTTAATACATTTTCGTCCGAGATCTTAATGGAAAATTTTTCCGTGGCATCACATGGATGGATCAAGAAATAGGATTTCAACAAATCCTTTGAGAAGAAGCCTATTGAGAGGGCAATCAAAAGGTTTCCACGAAAAAATAAAGGTAATCAATATTCTAACACCAATCCTATAGGTATTATTTTATTTAATGTAAAGGTTTGGGTCATAAGGCAAGTGAATGCCCCAATTAAAGTAACATAGTATTGGGAAAAGGTGATACTTACTTTATTGGTATAAGGTGATCAAAGAATATGGTGGTGAGTAAGACACCCAAGAGGTTGAAGACCTTAAGAGTGAAAGGGAATTAGCTAAAGTTGAAGGAGACATTAATGTACCTCATGGATTGATGATGAAAGATTTCCATAAAACTATTTGGCCTCAAGAAGGAGAGATTGTGAATTTTTGCTATATGGTGAGGGGGGAGATGATTAGTTATAGATGAAGTGATTTGGTATCATAAAGGAGAG
>NW_025886672.1:0-1914 GCF_002878395.1 Capsicum annuum
TGAGAAAATAAACACCCAAAATATGAAATATCATGCACCTATAAGATGCTAAGCCTTGACGTTATCAAATATTGATCTGAAGGTCTTTCTTTGGTTGTAACTTGGCTTTTGGAAAGGTTTAAAAAGAAAAAGGGCGGCATGAGGCTCAAAAATTTACATAACATTGGGTGAAGCATACAACTTTTGGAATCGACTCTTTTAAGAAAATAAAATTTTGTCCCAGTTTTATTTCATTCTGGGTAACATGAAATTTTTTTGTTGGACCGAACCCCAGAGTAGGGATTCTTACGTATCTTGTCATAGCAAGAATCAGGTCAAATATAGTTTAGGAAAGTCATTCTTTTTCTTGATTTTGAATTTTTGATCATTTTTTTTTTCAACTTTCTTCTTTTTCTTTTCAACTTTTTTTCCAACTTTCTGACTTTAATTTGATTCCAAAAGAGGGCTACAAAGAAAGATAAAAGCTCAAAAGGGGTAGCAAAGGATATTATTCGGATAGTAGAACAAAATGTCTTTATCATTTCAATCTTTTAAAATACAAGTACAAAACATAAACAACATAATTGTACACGGATTTCATATATAATATCTCTTAATTGCATCAGCATTGACCGGTATTCCTTTCATTTTACCTTCTACATCAGTCAAATATAATGCACCATTAGGTAACACCTTCTTCACCATGAATGGTCCTTGCCAATTAGGAGAAAACTTGTCTTTGGCTTCAATATGATGGGGAAGGATGCGTCTTAGTACTAATTGGCCGGCTTCAAATTATCTGTATCACATCTTTCTGTTATAGGCTGGAGCCATTCTCTTTTAGTACAATTGGCCATGACATACCGACACCATCCTTTTCTCATCAATCAAACTCAGTTGCTCCAATTGGGTTTTGAACCACAAATTATGATCAATTTTGGCTTCCACAATAACTCGAAGAGATGGAATCTCAATATCTGCAGGTATAACCGCTTCAGTTCCATACATTAGTGAGTAAGAAGTTACACCTATTGAAGTCCGAACTGTAGTACGATAACCCAATAAAGCAAAAGACAACTTTTCATGCCATTGTAGGGATTCTTGTACCATTTTGCGGAGTATTTTATTTAGGTTCTTGTTGGAAGCTTCCACAATACCGTTCGCCTTCAGGTGATAAGGATTCGAATTTCAATGCATAATCTTAAATTATTGACACACTTCTTGCAACAAATGACTGTTGAGATTTGCAGCATTATCTGTGACAATTATCTTTGGAATGCCAAACCAACAAATGATGTTGGAGTGAACAAAATCGACTACTGCTTTCCTGGTCACAGACTTAAAAGTTGCCGTTTCTACCCACTTTGTGAAATAATCAATGGCTACCAAGATAAAACTATATCTATTCGAGGCCTTCAGTTCAATTGGTCTAATTACGTCCATTCTTCAAGCCACAAAAGGTCATGGAGCAGTTATTGTATGCAACTCAAATGGAGGGCAATGTATCAAGTCCCCGTGTACCTGGCATTCGTGACATTTACGAACAAGATGAATGGAATCTCGATCCATGGTGATACAATAATAACCTGTTTGAAGTATTTTCTTTGCCCAAAACATACCCACTCATGTGCGGTCCACAAATCCCTAAATGTACTTCAGTCATAATTTTTTAAGCTTGTTTTGCATCTATGCACCTTAAAAGTCCCAAATTTGCAGTTTTCTTATACAAGATTCCCTCACTTAGGAAAAATCCGCTAGCTAGTCGTCAAATAGTTCTCTTTTGGTTACCATCGGCATGTACGGGATATTTTCCAATCTGAATATATTCTTTCAAATCATGGAACCAAGGCTCCCCATCAGGTTCTTCCTCAACCATATTGCAATATGTATGTTGATCACAAATTTGTATATGCACGGGGTTAATATGAGTCTTGT
>NW_025886673.1:0-1790 GCF_002878395.1 Capsicum annuum
TTTCTATTGTCAAATATGATGGGTCTTGATTTAAAATTTAAAATCGTGATCCATGCGATTTGCTATGGCCAAATTTTGACCAAACTGAAAGCCAACTCAAACTCGATCACAATTAAAAATCTTATCAGATGATAAATGTAAATGCATCCAATCAATTGAAACCAAACATTCGAATACTACAATTAGAACAAAAGATCAAACATAAACGAAAACAACAAAATTAAATTACTATAATTGACCTAACTTATTATTTAAATTGATAGCTTAAACCTCAAGATTTAATTTTTAAACCAACTATAGAAATTGTTTTCTTTTTATTCTTGACAACTAACAACAATAACAAAACAAAGATCCAAATAAAAAGAATGAATAAAGTGGTGCTCTTTCATTATTTTATCAACTCTATCTTTTCTTTTTCTTTTTAAATTTTTCCATTATCTGTTTGCATGTTCATGTCTCTATTTTTTTTTCTCCTTTCCTTTCTTCTTAAGATTTTTTTTCTTCCAGTTTTATATGTCTTCCATTTTTGTGTGTGTGCATATGCATGTGCATGTTATTTTTTCAACCCTTCTCTTTTAAAATCTTTTTACATGCATTGCATTCATGAATCAAAGTAGTGATTTATAGCACAATACATACTAATTATTTGTATTAACGCAATTTATATCTTTACAACTAATAACTTTGGAATCATCTCATTAAAAAATCATAGTCAATATAAATAACATTATCTTCAAAAAACATTACACGAATTACAAATAAAGACGTAAAGCATAAACTAAATAATTAATTACACATATGAAATAATATAACAAATCATTGGAATTACTTCATTCATGCTTTAACCCCAAAAACTAAATAAAATTATCAATAAAGAATCCGATAAGAACCTGTGTGGCAGAATAACTGAAATAGAAACAAAAAACGTCTTCACCGAAAAAAAAAACTCAAACGAAACCCGAACTTGAACTCAAATCGTCACTTTTTTTACTCCTTTTTCTCTCAAGTCTACTTTTCTCTTCTGTTTTGCTTGTTTTTCCATCTTTGTCTGTTTATTTTCCTTATGTCTCTCCTTGTTTTTGCTTCTACTGTGTTCCTTTTGTTTGTTGTTTCTGTTTTCTTTTTCTTTTTGGTTTATGTCCGTGTATTTTTGTGTATCCTCTTCTCTTAGGGTCTTGTGTGTTATATAATGTATTAAGAGGGAAGTTGAGGGGATTGGAGGAAAAGGTGGGGGTGGTTGGGGTAGTTTAAGATAGGATAGGATTTTCAATTTTTTTTAAAAAGATAATAATAATATCAAATAAAAATAATAAATAGATAAGTAAAATAATAATAATAACAATAAAAATAATATAATAATTAATTAATTTTTATATTTAAAAAAAATAAAATAATATTTTAAAAATAGCCAAAAATAAATATAATTAAGATAGTACTAAAACTACTAACTTATTTATTTAAAATGAAACATATTTTTTTAAAAAAATTTTATATTATTTTTTTAAAAAATTGGAATAAAAGAAAATAATATCCTAAAATTAATTTCATTTAGTTATTTAGTTTTTAACTAAAAATTTATTAAAAATAAAATAAGAATTAAAATAATATCGGATCAAATATAAATATTTAATATCAAAAAATATATATATTACACTCAGGGAGGATCAAAAATCACGTGTCTACATTTTCCCCTCTTTGTTTGAAATCTGGAAGAGTTTTCATACAAAGAAGTAGACAAAGATATGATTTTTGATCCTACGATTATTCAAAAAGAATATAAAATGAAAAAG
>NW_025886674.1:0-1079 GCF_002878395.1 Capsicum annuum
GGGCAGATTGTTTCTTTATTCAACTTGGCTACAGATAACTTGAAAGGCCACCACCAACAAAACTAAAAGCAATCAATTAAACAATAATGTTAAAAATTCAAATCATTGACTTGAACTTCATCAATTGTTTGCATGTCAATCTCTTGTATATTGACAGTATATATGTGACCTATAAATCGTGGTGGTGTCCGGGCCTGTGAGGTGACAGCATTCACATTTTCTGCCCTTATAATTGGTGTTGCCTTGTCCAGAACCATAATTTCGATTCACTTGCATAGCAAGTGGTTCTAATCAATCATTCACAGCAAGAATACAAGTTGAATGTTGGATCGCATCCTTGATAAGCATAGCATAAGCTTGATTCAGAGTAGGGAGTTACTCCTTTGAGTAATATCTGTTTTCTAGCTTGGTCATAGGACTCAATTAGTCCACTCAAAAATGGTAAAAATCTCAGTTGACACATATGATCTGAATACTCTCTAGACTTGGGCAATTCACAGCTAGGATTAGGCACTAGAACATAATATTCACTCCACAAAAATTTCAATTTGGTAAAATAAGCTGAGATTGAATCTGTACCTTGAGAATGCATATTGATTTCAAGATGTAATTGATATATACGCATACGATTCACCTTGTTTTGCGAAAATTTTGACTTTTGAGAAGAGTCGCCACTTAATTTTGAAAAGGAATTAAGAAACCTTTATAATGTACTTAGACGATTCAAAACAACAAAATTGTTTTAAGTTAGAGATTCTAGATAAACGGTTCCTATTAACATTTTAGGAAGGTGTTAAGCACCTAAAACGTCCGCTAACTTGCGGTTAGCCGAACTGTTTGAAAATATCTTTTGATTAACTTCTAAAAAGATTAGTTTGTTGAAAAGTGACTTTTAGCAAAAAAAGATTAGTGTAAAAACAATTTTAGGTGACCTAGTAGGGATTTTAACTAAGTCTACACAAATGAAATAAGCAAATAAACACATAAACGGGGAAAGGAAGGAGAAAATAAATGATTCAAACCCTTGGGCCCAAACCAACAAAACCTGTCCTAATCTAGTTGGGCTTTCGACCCATTTT
>NW_025886675.1:0-1826 GCF_002878395.1 Capsicum annuum
ATATCATCGATGAACACTATGACAAACATATCCAGATATGGTATGGACACTCGATTCATGAGGTCCATGAAAGCTGTTGGGGAATTAGTTAACCCGAAAAACATAACAAAAAACTCAAAATGTCCATAACAAGTTTGGAAAGTGGTTTTTGAGATGTCACACTCCCTAACTTTGAGTTGATGATAGCCTGAACGAAGGTCTATCTTTGAGAAATAACTTGCACTTTGCAATTGGTCAAATAATCGACGTGGAGGCATATTTCTAAAAGAGGAGAGCACGAATCAATAGTAGAGAGAGACACTTTAAGCACGATAGACTTCTGAAAGAAAGAATCACATTTTTTCCAAAAATGTCTTATAGCCTCTTGCTCATAGATGTGGTGCGCTACACACCGATGATCAAAACTCTACTTAACATGGATTGTCAGACTCCCTAGCATACCTTAAAACCTTAGGCTCTGATACCAAGTTTGTAACACACCAAAAATGGGTCCCAGAGCATCACACGGTGCTTGAGGCTATGAGTAGCCCCAAGCTAACCCTTTAAGCCATTTTCATTCAGTTTAACACGAATCAATGGGGTTTCCATAAATAACCCTCAAATATTAATAGAGTAATCATCATCCAAGAATAAAACAATTTCAGAAAGATAACAAAATACAACTTATTAGTCAACCCCCAACATCTATACTAGTCTAACAAGCCTCTAAGAAAATCAATAAAACCAGCGAGCCATTGAGACATGCCCCAACTGAATCATACTCAGTTATCAAATATAAATAATTTGTGAAACCAACATCAGACATTACGTCCATAGAAAATGAGGACTCACCACGACAGAGGATGCAGAACAACATGCCTGAAGAATCACTGTCGAACCTGGAACTGAGCACCTGAACCTACATTTCGAGAAAATGCATCCCACATTCGAAGATGTGGGTTAGTACCATGGAAAAAAATTGAGTATATGGGGGTGTATGCAGTTTTATAAACAACATCATCATAAGTATTTATAAGCAATATGCAGGATGTATGAAAGACTCATATAGCCCGAAGAAAATCATCATAATCATGAGAGGATAAAATAAGTATAATAACACATGTGATTCATCATATAATTTATCAATCACTTTCAGTTCATCAAGAATATCAATTATCATAATGTAAATATCATTTAAATCTTTCGAAAGAGTAACTTTCACAATTCCACTTTCAAATCACTTCACCGTTCACCATAGACACATGGAACACACACACACTGGGAGATCCTATAACAACATAAACCATGTGAGCTACATGGAGTCAAACGTACAACCCATGTTGGGGAGAGCCTTCCTATCCTTGCCATCAGAGTAGGACTATCGATATCAAATCCACACAAACTACTGATCACTATATAAATCAGCCTCAGGCTGACTCCTATGGGGCATGTAGTTCTAGGGAAGTATGGTCACTTTATACCTCCCACTCGGTGCTAAAGATTTCTCCCGGACTTAGCTCAGATCATTTCAAAGACAATTCATAATAAATCAATTTCAGTAATATATAAATATACATCGGGAGCCATCATGCTTCCCATCTATCAAAATCAACCACGTTGTGGATTTCTTTCAAACTCGAGTTCAAAACAACTCCATTAAGACCAAAAGGTCAAATCATTCAAAATATCTCAAATATTCCATATCAACGTGCTTATAACACACACTTTCTCAAAAAAAAAACAATTTCTAATGTGGATTCACGACACAAATATCAAAATCATGATAAATATCGTTCAAGATTTATGCTTTATATCTCCACACATGTAAATTCATCTTTCAAAATCAT
>NW_025886676.1:0-2635 GCF_002878395.1 Capsicum annuum
AAGAGGTCTTGGTTTATTGAACAATGAAGAGGCTAACAGTATGGTGGTAAGTGGCCCAAGAGAAAGAGTAGGGTGGTTCCTATCTCATGTTCTATGGCTAGTTCTTCCTACCTAAAGTCGTTGGGAGACAGATATTTTTAAGAGTGGTAATGCCACTACAACATGTTAGTCTTTTGGCCACGTTAAATTTGGACCACACTTATAAAGCGTGGCCTATACCATTTAAGACCACACTTTAAAAGTGTAGTCAAAGGTTTTAGCTTCTGGCCATATTATTTTTGACAACACTTAAAAAGCATGATCTTTAATGATATAGGCCACACTTTATAAGTGTTGCCAAATCACAATATACTTGACAACACTTATTACATATATAACTACACTTTTAAGTGTGGTCTTATTATAATTCAAAAGACCACATTCTAGAAACGTGGCCTAAATTTTCATTAAGGGTGTGTTTGGTATGATCGACAATATTTTTCATGGAAAAAATGTTTTCCTGGAAAAAGATTTTCAGGAAAATAAGTTGATTTTCTACTTATTTTCTCATGTTTGGTTGGCGAGTGAAAAATATTTTTCGAAAAATATTTTATGGTGTTTGGTTGGTGAGTAGAAAATATTTTCTAGTGTTTGATTGGTGAGTGAAAAAATATTTTTTAGAAAACATTACTAGCTGTTAACTAGTATATTAGTGCCTCTAACAACTCAACAATTTGTTACAACAAATTTAAGTATAGCAAATAATATCAACATCGAATACTAAAATATTACAATCACTGAATTTAATCAACTACTAATTAGCAAATATAGGAGACATTTTTCAACATCTTGTTAGGATAATCTCAAGATACTACAATCAATAGAAATACAACGGAACGACAAGCTTATTCAACCTTTTGAAACAAGCTACATCGATGACAAAATGAAATATGCAAATAGCAAAAGTAACATAGGTAAGTCTTCCTCTATGCATATGGAAATAACAATACATTCAACATGCATTCGAAAAGAAAAAAATCCGGGTTTCACTTTTTTTTATTTCAAGTAGTGAAAAATTGAAGCAAAGCATAGTAAAGAATATTTTTGAGTAATGTGAATTTTTTGAGAAATGTGAATATTAGTATTGATGAAGTGGGAAAGAGGAGTGGGGTGGGGCATAAGTCACATTTGTCATTTTCCGAAAAATGACTTCTCTTAGTCCATAAGGGAAGTCACTTTCTCTCAAATTAAGAAAAATAAATTATTATGGAAAATAATTGTAGGGGGATGCGGATTAGGCGCGGTAACTTTACTAAGAAATAAATAGTTATTGGGTAATAAGTATTTATTTCTATGTAATGTATTTTGTGAATATTAGCGATTGAAATATTTTTCATTTTTATCTTCTTGACTTAAGATGTTTAATTAATTCATATTCTAAATTAGAGATTATCGTAATTAAATTATCTAGTGTTCTAGGATCCTCGTTAGTACTAAGTAATCTTTTGTATTCTTGGTATAAACTATATAGTTGGGTTTCGATTTCTTTTAATTATTTATTCTTTTCGTACGATGTATCCATTAATTTATGTAATTGTTAAATGCTTTGTAGTAATATTCATTAACTGTTTTTCTTCGTTCTTGTATTTTTTTATTTCCATATATTTTATTAATATATTCAATTTTACTGATATTCATATTTTGAGGGGTGATTAAATGGTAGTTGATTAAATGTTTTGCTATAATATTCTTTAGCTTTTTCTCTTAGTTTTTCTAAGTCTTCTATATTATTTTTAAGATATTCTAAATATTCTATATCTTTTGTTTTAAAATATTCAATTAAATTTGTTTTTATTAGGTTTTCTGTTAATCTTATTTCTTCTATTTCTTGTTCCCAGTATTTTAGATATTCGTAGTTTATCATTCTATTCTTCTAAAGTAAATGTATAATAATCTATTCTACTTGTTCTATATTCAATATCTTGTTTGAGGTTATTAATACTACTAACTATTTTTTCTTGATCTCTTCTTAATGAATTTTTTAAACTATATAAACTTTTATCTTTGCTTTTTTCTAAATTTTTCAAGGTTTTGTCTATCCATTTTAATTTTTCTATTAGATTTTTCATTATTTCTCTAATTTGTTTTCTATAATCAATTTCTTTATGTAGGTCTTCTTGGTTTTCTCTAATTTTCTTAATATATTCTGACATTTTTAGTCTGTATAATATCCATCTAAATCTAAATAGTATTGATGTTCATAATATATGCGTAAGTTTTCTATACTGTTTAATAATTCTTCCTCTTCATCATATTGTAATTTTTCCCATATTATTTTCTTTATGTCTATGATTTCTATATCTCTAAGTATATATAAAACAAGAATTTTAATAGCATCTGTCATTTAAGTTTGATTAAATGCTTTTTCATAATATTTTTCAGTTGTTAGTTTTAGTCTAAGTAGTTCTTGCATATTTTCATTAAGAAATTCTATATATTTTATATCTTTAGTTTCCATTATTTGTCTAAATTTACTTTCATTTGTTTTTCTACTAACTGTATGTTTCTCATATTTTTTTCCCAAAATTCTAGATATATGTAATTTATCATGGTAAGTATTTGTAAGAGTAGTTAGGTAGGCATGGTATATAATTTA
>NW_025886677.1:0-2207 GCF_002878395.1 Capsicum annuum
CAAATGACTCTATGCTGGAAACCGTGATTTGCTGACACGGGAACTTGGTACCCTGCTATGTGATCTTATGTACCTAGTATTTTGTCATCCCAAATATGGACTTATGGTTTGGAGCCCTGTTTTGTGATCTTGAGCCCACCCACAACATAATGACTTGATTGGGGTTGTGGCACCCTAATGTGTGATCTTGTGTGCTCTTCCCTCACTAGTACTCCTATCTTGCGGCAACCAAGATAAGATAGCTGGTAAAAGCTGTGAAATTATAGGGTGTACCACCTAGCGCAGAAGTAAAACAAAGTGTCATAGAGTTCTGATGATTTTACAGTCTTTCAAAAATTCCCATGTGATTTCTTACCATATAATATATTTATGAACTGTTTTTAAATTGCTCTCATATATGTTGAATATAAATTATTATTTTGAATTTGCTCTGCGTACCAGTACAATTGTATTGACCCCCTACCCTCCCAGGTTCTGAGGCTCAATCTAGGGGTCCTGATAAGCAGTAGATTTCTTCCGACAGAAGTGCAGAGTTCAATTGGTGAGCCTTCTATATTTTAGAAGGCCTAGTTATTTTCAGGCATTTATCATTTATTATGGTTTTGGTCCACTGGCGGCCTTGTCCCGATTTTCAGACAGCTTTGATTTGATCATATAGTAGAGATTTTGCAGACTTGTTCAGACATTGTCTACTTGTTGTTGGGCTTTACTTTCTATATTATAAATTGAATTCAGACTTATGACCATGATTCCATTTCATTATGTATTTTTCCACATTTTCTATTTGTATATGAATGGTGTATATGATTACAAGTTAGAGGGGCTCTCGGGCCTTCATGGTTTAGGATGTCCGTCACGGTCAGGGCCTCAATTTGGGTCGTGATATCGATGGGCCGTCGAGCCAGCGATGGACCATCACCCAAGTCATCACAGATCCCGTTCAACAATTTAAAAGTCATTTTTATAAGGGTGTTTGGGTCTTTTCCACTCTTTTTAATACCTAATTATACCAGACCAGGGCTCATAACTTCATTATTCATCTATAATACCAAATTAGGGTTTCTGTCAAAGATCAATCCCCAAGAACAAGATCTCAATCCTTCTTCAAGAAACTAAGAGATTCAAGTTCTTCAAGTCCAAAAACTTCAAGAAACTCACAATCAAGGTATGTCAAGTGTTGATTCATGGGTCCTTTTCACCCATGAAGCTCAAGAATCTCTTTTCAAAATCCAAGATTTATGTATTTATGAGTGTTCATGATTTAGTTGAATTGAAATTCATGCTCATGTTGTTGTGGAGTTTTGATTCATGATTTAAATTACATGTTCCAATGATTGATCCTAGTGAGTGATGATTTGCATAATATTAATGATAAACCCTTCAAATTATAAATTTATTTATGCAACCATGATAATTAGATGTATTGAAGATGGTATAACCAAAGTATGCTCCCCATGTGTTTGATTAAATGCCTATGTGAAGGAAAAAGTGCCATTATAATATGATAGTATGAAATCCCCATTCATGTACAAGTTAATGCTTGTCAAGTATTTGATGAAATGTCTTAGTCAACGAATTATGGATATATGCATAGCCATTGTTGTGTTTTCAAACTTATGCCATGATTTACTTCTATGCTATTGAATCGTGGGTGTATTTATACCCGATAATTTAGTTGTGTGCTTAGAGCCAGTGTCAGTTTCATGATAATCTCAGTCATGCCATAATCATTAGAATTCAGTAAGTGACATGACTCAGGAAAACTCAAAAATCTCATGAACTCAGTCAGTTAATGAAATTCAGTAACATTCCATCAGTCTACGGAACTCAGTGAACTCAGTTAAGTTCATCGCAGTTTAATTAGTTCAATGTCTATTCAATTGAGAGTAGGATTCAGCACCGAGCGAACCTAAGGATGAGTTCACACACTGACCGTTGAGGGTGTGACCCTTAGAAGCAATCCTTGCATTCCAGAACTATGTAGCCAACATAGGTTGAGACATCAACACTGACAGTTGAGGGTTGATAGGGTGGATTAACACTACTATTTGAGGGTCCCACCGTTCTCCTTTGGGGACATTACCAGATGAGGGTCACTCACAGCTCGTCCTTATCAATGGCGCGGCATTGACACCCTTCCAATTGGGGTTACAGATTGAACCCTAACTCTATACAGAAAAGGGGCATATCGGTTAGATGACTACTTT
>NW_025886678.1:0-1035 GCF_002878395.1 Capsicum annuum
TCTTTATAATTCTTGTATATTATTTTGGAGGTATTCTAAATATTCTATATCTTTTGTTCTAAAATATTCAATTAAATTCTCTTTCATAAGTATTTCTGTTAATCTTATTTCTTCCATATCTTGTCTCCAATATTTTATATACTCATAGTCTATCATTTTATCCTAAAGTAGTTGTGATATTGCAAATTTCTTTGTAATAATTTATTTTAATTGTACTATATCTGATATTAAATTCTAGGTTATCTATTTCGTTAATTATCCTGTCTTTTTCGTCTATAATAACTATATGTCTAAATCATATTCTAAACTGTCTTTTAATTCTAGTAGTTTTATGATTTTATTTATCCAAATTAATCTTTCTTTTAATTGTCCTCTTACTTTTCTAGGCTGGTTTCTATAATTAATTTCTCCATATAGCCAACTTTGTTTTCCTCTAACTCTGTTAATATATTCTAACATTTTTAATCTGTATAATATCCATCTGAATAATAACTATCTGAATTATTTCTACCATAGAAATCTATATTTTCTAATTCATCTTCTAAGTCTTTTATGATATATAAAACAAGTATCTTAGTTTCATCAAATTTATAACTTGTCATATTATTCATATTATGCTTAGGTTTCTACGAATAACTTGGAATTGGATTCTAGTAATTAATTGCTCTATCATAGTATTATTAGTTGTTTGTTTTAATTTTAATAATTCTTGTATATTTTCATTAAGGAATTCTATATATTTTATATCTTTAGTTCTCAAATATTTTTCTAGATTTGTTTTCATTAGTTTTTCTATTAATTGTATATTTTTCATATCCATTTTCCAATATATACATAATTTATCGTGGTTGATGTGTAGGTTTGATATGTAAGTATTTGTAAGAATAAGTAGATAGGTGAGGTATGTAATTTATCCTAGTCATAAAATATTTATCAAATATTTTTTTAATATGATTTTTCTCATATCTACAATTTCTATATCCTTAAGTACATACAAAACAAGTATTTTAAATTTATCTACCATTTCGTCAGATA
>NW_025886679.1:0-1580 GCF_002878395.1 Capsicum annuum
CTCGTTCGATTTGTGCACTAACTCGATCATATTTTTTGATAGAGTAATGACCTTAGAGTTATGTAACATTTGATAGGCTTGGTAGAGGCGATTTAGATCACACGCTACGTAAATCCATGCTTACTAATTTATCAAGTTAGTTGAGCAAGATGCATGTAGCAACGCTTGATAAAAGTGTGTTGTTCAACTGTCGGGACCACATCTTCAACGTGCATCAACACATTTTGACCTAAAACAAACACAGAGACCCTCCATGTATCCTTTAAGGCTTCTGAATAAAGCGTTCTGAAGGGTTTCTAGAAAGCCACAACTTTAAAGGTAGTGTTCCAGATCGAGCTCAAAAGAGACGAGGAAATCCTTACCAACTTCGAAGAGGGCAACGACCAACTTGAATACAAAATCAACAAGCTGGAGGCAAGCTTGAAAATTATCAGGATTCACATACTACAACAATCATCTGATCTTCTCCAAGGAATGTTGAAAGCATGTCAAGGGAAGAAAACACAATCAATTATAACCATATTGCTAAGGAAGCAATGATACTCTATTTGCTTTTCAATCTCGTTTATGGTTCCGATCAGGTCAACGATAGTGGACCTGATCAAAAATACAAACAAGAAAGTATGAGATGAAATTTAAAATTCAGAAATTTACCGCCTTCGCTTATTCCTTATTTTAACTGCAGTTGTTGTTGGCATAAGTTTTCTAGACTTGTTGTACATCACTTCAACCCTCGATGCCCGTGAGGCTTCTTTGTTGGTCTTCTCTTATTTTCTATCTAGGTGATAATCCCGACCACGCAGCTCCCTAGAAAAATATTCAGATGCATTGTTTTTCTTTCAGAAACACAACAGATGAAATTACATTACCGGATACACTTTCATATTTGCACTTGATTCAGATCTCGCATCTGTTAAGATAATTCCACCGGACAGATTCGTTAGAAGTTACTTTCTACCCTATCTCTTTTCTTTAACTAGCTTTCAGATGATATAGTCTTCCATCAACCACCTATTTTTCTTCGAAAGCATTCTCCTACCACATATTCTGGCATAAAATTATCACCCCGAGCGAGCAACCCAGCCATATAAATTTTGGCCAGGGCAATAAATATATTAATTTTTCATTCTTGTTAGATGCAGTGCTAAGTTTTGAAGGCCCTCTAAGAGTCCAATGCACCCTAAAAGTTAGTCCAGTCGCTATTGAATCTCTTTACAATGACACAAAAACTAGATCCCTTCACAATGCTTGACAAATAAACATGAGCAACAACCGACATTAAATCTTAACAGGCTATCAGAACCATATTCATGGTCCCTCAGCCTTATCAGTAGACCTACCAAACTTAACTGTAAAATTGCAGACATCTTATTTGAATGATCTATGACTAATCAGTAAAAACATCATTCACAAAATCAGTGCACTCAGTGTGTGTTTCCACGATAACATTATCAGTAATACATACCTCCCACATATGAAGTGGTTCCATCTACAAATAGTTTATTTCTCCGATCCCATCTTTACTACATCCTTTTGCGATAATCCATCAAAATTTGATCAAATGTCAGTTCCTTATATCT
>NW_025886680.1:0-8526 GCF_002878395.1 Capsicum annuum
GGATGACTCCTTGATTAATATTTGGAAATATATGTAAATATTTTAATTGGGATAAAAGAAGTTGTGTATCTCATCGTGGAAGTTGGAGTTCCAAAAGGGATAACTACTAGAAACCACATTTTCCAACATGGGGTTCTTAATAACTGTGTGCATGTGTCACAATATATATATATATATATATATATATATTTATATATTGTCACCACATTTTCTCTGGTTTGTTTAGCTAACATGAACTACGACCCTTTTGGTAGGGGGAGACAAAGCCATATAGCCCGTGGGTGACTTTATGATGGTTGAAGCTACACAATCCAAGTTAATGATTTTAAATCTCATGATTAAGCCTTGTTCCCTATCTCGGCATCTTATATATATGTATATGAATGTGTGGATATGTTTTGAATGATTTTATACTAATTTGATCATGACATTATTTTATGCCTTATCCTTGAGTTACATGATATCACTCACCCTACTAGAAATCCTGGGATTGTACATTATTTCTTAATGTTGGGTACGAAGATAGCTTTTTGCCCCTCTTCAGCATTAGGTTGATTAGCACGCCTGTCGAGTTTCTTTGAAGTGGTGATGTTCTATTCTTCGTAAGGTCCTTCATTTCATAGTTGGCATACCTTATGTTTTAGACCATATTTTGAGTCCCTTTTTGGCTATTTGGGGGGCTTATCCCAACCTAGATGATGTTAAGTATTATTAAAGGCTATATGTGGATAACTGTGGATTGGGAACTGTTGAACTTTTAGTATCCCTACCTTTGTTCATTTATCCATTGTTTATTACTATTTAGTTGGCTCCGCATTGTCATTATTATTATTTTTTTGGCATAAGGTTAGGCGATGGCGGTGGTTTTGGGTCCATGATGGAATTGAGATACCTGTCACGGTCAGGTACTGGTGTGGGTTGTGACATAAAGATATTATTTGACTTTTTGAATTTTTTTTAAGTCAAGTTGAGGCTTGTTTAATTCTTCTTAAAAGTGTTCATGTGCTAGTTTCTTATATGAGACAGTGATAGGAATATGAATGTCCCATATAGGTGAAGTGAGGAGTATTTTTGTGGGTATCAGTGATATGTGAAAGGTTGAAAGAATTGATTTATTTTTTGGGCTATTTTCCATTATTTTCTAGCATAGTTATTGTGAATCATATCTCAAAATGAGTTACAGAACATGCTAGTTAATGATTTTACTCCTTATTGAGAATTTGAGTTTGATTGTGATAATAATTCATGAAAAATGATATTTCTTATATTTGTGGGTCAAGAAGAGAGTGTATACTGATTGTATATTTTGAATAGTGAGAACTTGATTTGATATCTATATTGATTCTTGATGAAAAATACCTTGCTTGGAGCTATAACTTTTACGTATGAGATTGGAGTTACATGACTCTACATCATGAATTATATTTCATATGCATTGGAGAGGCATGCCTTTCAAATGTTATACGAATGGAGTGACGTGCATGTCCAATGTTAGATGGATCAAAGTGGCAAACCTGTCTAATATTAAATGGATCGGAGTGGCACACCTTCCCGATATAATTAGCGATATTTAAGAGTAGAGGGTAAACCTACCAGTTATATAAATCTCTTGAGTTTTATAATGGTCCTAGCTAGCTTTATATAAAAGCAGGTGCAAACACAACATATGCATTTCATTCATCCACTCACTCCTTTTTACTTTGGTTGTTCATGATTCTATTTGACGGATATATGCCTAAATTCCTTAAAATGTGGTAATAATTATCTTACTTTAATTAATAGTTGACTTTAGTGTATATATGAACTATTTTTAGTGGGTCATTTTACTTCATACCTATTTGGTTCTATGTATTTTTCTTATTTTATGTTATGATCCAAATATGGATCATAATGGGACCTATCACACCAACCGTGAATGGTAAGCCTAAAGTTATCCAAAAGTGATACAAAATTAAAATAATGGTGGAAGAAATAAAATAACTATAAACCCAAAATAATCCAAAATAGACATAATAAAGGAACAAACCTGACAATATTTCTAGGTCTGGTAGTCACAGTACAAGCCTATAAATCATCACAAAGTACAAGGAAAGGTTCAAAATGTTAATCAATAAAATTCATTCGAAACACTTTCCCAGCAGGTATGCAAGGTGTTTGGAAGAGTACTTTCTCCACACATTAATACCATTGTGCCATATTATGAATATGAGTGAGTATTTATCAAATACAAAGCAAGAGATAGCACAATATCCTAATTCAAGGCTCACAAGGCAGTACTCAACTCAACAACACCGACCACATGCCTAAAATTCTTGGTCAAATAATTCAAGTCTCACTCATAAGCAAATAAACCATCAACACAACGCCTAACAAGTTCAAAATACCATTAATCTACATTTTAAAGACAATGTAACACTCAAGGAGAGAAGAATATCCAAACTAACAATGAAGTTCCATTTTTAACCTTTTATAATACATCAGTACCTGTATACATGATCATCACCTCATTTATACGAGACCTCCATTCAAATTACTCTCAATACAAACAATAAACACAAAACCACTTTGAAAAAAACTCGAATAAATACTAAACTTGCTTTAGAAAAGTCTGATGATTAAAACTATAGTATTTTCCCTTCTAAATAGCCTTCGACCACGCCAAATATATTCAAATGTGAGTTTTCCATAACAAAACAAAACTAGAGATACAACATACATACATATATATATATATATATTTGAAATTTTTGTTCACAAAGTCAATTTGGAAATCAAGATCAAGCCCGCAAGGGAAAAACTAAAATTTTATTGAACAATTATGTTAACCAAAACTCAAGAAGTTCAAACCTGAAATTTCATAAAAATGGTAATGTAAACGACTTTGAAATCACAATTTTATCTCATTATAACTTTACTAAGGAAACTCCCAATTTTATGTTGGAAAACAAAGATTTAAAGGCAAAATCATAGATTAATTTGGGGGATTGACAAGCTATCAATGTAGAAGCATACCGGAAGGTTGAACATGAAAACTCCCATAAAATTTTTGATCTCCAAATCGTGATCTCCAAGCTAAAAAATGATGCAAATGAGGTTTGGGTTTGGAATGGATTATTTATAAAGGTACCAGGTCCTTTTTATCTTAACGCACATGAGGGACTAACCCAATCCAACCCTCACAAACACAGTCACTCAGTCACGAGTGTGATTTTATCAAACCCAACGTCAAACTCAAAATTTTCTTTTGTAAACACAACATATGTCAACAATGTGATGACTAGAAGAAGGAATATTCCTACACCTACAACAACAATAACACAATAATTCTGAAGGTAAAAACTACTTGACAGACCCTATAAAATGAGTTTCAAATTATACAAAGTAATCCAACTATGATACTAGAAAAATAGACATTTTATGCTAAACGGTGTAGTAAGAATTTCAATCCAAGGCCATTTTGATCCGATGTTGACCAAAGTCAACCATATGCCAGAACTTTCCAACACCTCAGCTAACTGTTGGAAATCACACTTGAAGCCTCGATACCCAAACAAATCATGCTTGGGAATATGAATATTGAACAAAGTAAACAATTCTAGCTCTAACACTATTCAAAATGTCAAAATCACTTAAAACTTAACTAAACATCTCAGGAACTGAGCCACCTACTTCCACACATCATAATTTCCAATATACAACAACGAAGAAGAGTAAAATTTTCAAACACACAATCACCCAAATTGACTATGCGGGTTATTGGATCACCAACTACTAAAAATTATGATTTTCGTTGAACGTAAGAGTAAGGAAAGTATCAAGATTTTTGACCAATTTCAAAACCCATAAAAGACCATATATACACACTGTCAAGCAAATACATGTATAAATTAGTTGATTTTCATGTGCACCCTAACTAAAAAAAGCATATTTCATGCCAAACTCTTATTACTAGATCACAAGTATCCTAAACCACAACTTTCCAAAATCCAAACCTGATATAACCTAAAAGGTATTTTAACGTAATACCTGAATTGATTGAAAACCATAGTCCTACATATACCTGGTTTACCCAAGCCTATCCTAATCACCTAGAGTCAATAATCATCAAAAAAATCTAGTACAAACACTATACCATGAAAGTACCAAGAATCCTTACAGACATATTTCTAATCTCGACAAATTGGAGTCATATCTTTCTTTCTCTCCATAAAAGACTTTTGCTATTTACAAGTTATATTTAGGCACTTTCTTTCTAAATTATCCTTATACAAGGAAGATAGCACAAACTCTATGTTTGATATACCATTTCTGTGACATAGTATTACTAAGTTAGAGAATGATTTCTAATTCCACCTAAATCTTCAACCGTCACGCCTCAACTTTCATTTAAATGATAAATTATAATACCATGCCATAGAAAAATCACAGAAAATTACCAAAACATACCATACCATAAATGTATGCCCTATATACATTACCAAATATCCCCACAACCCATTGATAATGCTCAACGCACTCCTATGTTTGAGGGGTAAGGCGGTTATTATCAATAACCCAACTAGATTTGAGGTCAAATCCACAAGGAGTGATTTATAAGTTTCAAGTCCTATGGCTAATATAATTACTAAAAGGTTACCCGGAATGCTAATAAACATGACATATAAAATAAAATAGGGGGATTTAGTTTGGGGTTCGTTTGTATTGATTTGTGATTAACAATACACAACTATGACACTTTTGATTTAGAATCAAGATTTGAGGATTTCTTAGGATTATGTCTACCTAAAGGTAAAAACATATGTGTTGATGATGGTTTAACATAAAACTTAGTTGTTAACTAAAGGATAGGCTAGGTCAAAGATCATTGTGGTCAATCTTTCAATAAAACCACAATGATTTTAACCATTGGCTCTTTTGAGCACCTAATAAGTCTACAATTCGTAATCAGCCAAAACATCAATCAAGGATCACAATTTCTAAGTTGATGCTCTTGACATGATTTACACTCCAATTACACTTATTTCTAAGATTGCAAACGATATTAAACCATAGGCTTAATTTTCCACCATTGCCTTATCCCCCTATAACCCTCTTTCAAGGATGTTATGGGTTACCTCGTGTTCGCTTGTATACCTTTTTCAAGGATGATAAAGTATTTCTAGAGTTTGGGGTTTTCACCCATCAAACACATTTTGAGATTTGGGTTTTTAATCCATAAATTCAAACTCATAAATTCAAGAAATGGTGGAATCCATACTTAACAACTAACAATCATGCAAACACAACAACACCCATACACAATTAGACTTTAGTTCAACATAATCCCAAGACTAAATTATTTACCTACTTATGAAGAAAGTAAAGAAAGATATACCATAAGGATTATCCAAATCATTCATTCTTAAAAGAATGCTAAGAAATTAAGCCTCCACAATTAGTTACACGCTTGACCAATTAGGGTTTCTTACTGTTAATTCAAAAATATCTATGAGGTTAGCAATACCCAAAGAAGAAAGGGATTTTGCCTATATAAGGTTTGAGATTCGTCCAAGAAAAATTACCTAACTACCCTAGTTCATACTCCTGCATAGCCGCGATCACGTGAGGTTATCCGTGATTGCGGCCAATGCTACTACAGTTGTGTTCCATAATTGCATTTTATTAACCTTTAAGATTGACTGCAACTGCACCTAAGGACCATGGTTGCGGTAACTGAGGTAGAACTTCTTCAGTTCTCCAACTGTACTCCTTTTGCTTTAAACTCCAATCCACTTCTTTTCTCCTTCTCAACTATATACCTAAAAAATATTGATATTAGTGCATTTAAATCATGGTGATGTCTTATTTTCAAATACAAAATATGCTAGTGTGCATAAATGTTTGGTGCAAATGAGTGTTAAAATTACCACTCATCAACACCCCCAACTTAAAACTTTATTTGTCCTCAAGTAACACCCCCATTTTCTATAAGATCATTTCACTTGTATGCCCTCATTCTATCGCCCAATAATCATGATGACTTAAACTTGATTGCTTCCAAAAAAAGCTCTTTGCACATAGGCAAAAGGGTTTCAACTACACCCCTCAATTAAATGGAATATTTGAAAAATTCATTAGAGTTTGGAGAGCAACCATGTAACAACCACTAAAACATTAGAAAGGACTCATTTGTTGAGTACAACGATGTTATAATTCTCCTTATCTCATTATGTGGAAGATAACAAAATCACCAACATCAATTTATACATATACCTCCTACCAAGAAAGAAAATTTCATGCTCCTAGTTACCAATAACAACCATGGACCCCAACGGCCACATGGAACCACGGACACTGTGCACCACAGAACCATGGTACCATAGCACCATGGCACCAAGACACAATGGAACAATGGAACTAAGGCACCATGGCACCATGAACCATGGCGTCAAGGCACCATGGAGCCATGGAACCAAGGCACCATGGCACCTCGCACCATGGCACTAAGGAACCGCGCACCAAGGCACCGCGCACCATGGCACCAAGGCACCACACACCATGGCACCAAGGCACCGTGAACCATACACCACACACCATGGCACCGCGCACCATTGATGGTGCCATGGCACCGTGCCCTGTGGAACCAAGGAATCATGGCACCATTGTGCCAAGGCAACGTGCACCATGGCACCATTACACCAAGGTACCATGGCACCACATACCATGACACCATGGAACCAAAGAACCATGCACCATGGAACCATAGTACTATTCACTCTGGATCTATAGAACCATGGTACCTTAGCACTAAGGCACCATGGCACCGCACACTATGGCACCAATGCACTGCACACCATGGTACCAAAGCACTGCGCACCATGTCATTGTGCACCATGACACTCATGCATCCTAAGCTAGGAACTGTGTGCTTGGCATCTGCGTGCTCGTGTACCCACCGCAAGCACACCAAGGCACCATAGGCACGGTGAAGGCGCCATGGCACCGTGCAAAAATCAAAGGAGCATAAACCTAGGTTCGATCATCCAACTATTTTCAAAACGTTCATACATCTTCCTCACCATTGCATACTCATTTCATTACATACTTGCTTAAGTGTTTTTAATGATATTTTAATATTGCCTCATATGTTGGGGCAGTTTTCCTAATGTCCCTATCTTATTTTTATATTTTTTTATAATTTTTTATTTAATATCCTTAAATTTAAATATTTTATATTGTTATGTTATACGTACAAATATGCACTCAATCATTGGTTTAAGATTACTACATTCTAATATTATTCTTTTGGGGTTGTTACTTATCTGTTGCATTCTAGGTAGCTTTCCTAATGTCCCCACATTATTTTAATATTTCTTTCAATTTTTTTTTATATCCTTAAATATCAATATATCGTTATGTTATACATACACATATGCACTCATTATAGGTATAAGGTTACTTCATTATAATATGCATGTTTTGTGGTTGTTACTTATCTATTGTATTCTAGGGGGTTTTCATAATGTCCTTACGTTATTTTTATATTTCTTAACAAAAAATAAATAAATAATAGAGAAAATATTTTAAAAATTTAGAAACATTAGAAAAATATTTCCAAAGAATGAAGTGATCTTAAGCCAATAATTGAGTGCATATTTGTATGTATAACATAATGATATAAAATATTTATATTTAAGAATATTAAATAAAAATTTTAAAAATATATAAAAATAACGTTGGGACATTAAGAAAACCGCCTAGAATGCAAAAGATAGGTAACAACCCCAAAACATGTATATTAGAATAAAGTAACCTTAAACCAATAATTGAGTGCAAATTTGTACGTATAACGTAATGATATATCTAAATTTAAAGATATTAAATAAAAAATTAAAAAAATATAAATATAACATGAAGATATTAGGAAAACCGCCTAGAATACAAAAGAAAAATAATAACCCCAAAACATATATATTAAAATGAACTAACCGTAAAACAATAATTGAGTGCTTATTTGTACGTATAACGTAATTATATAAAATATTTAAATTTAAGAATATTAAATTTTTTTAAAAAAACTGTAAAATAACATGGGGAAATTAGGAAAACTGCCCCAGCATATGGAAACATGTTCATTGGTAACGTAGGACATCATACAAAACCATTATGGATCACATGTTATTGAATAACTTCGGAAACTTTCTTAATAGAACAATTGTACAATTTCATGCCAAAGATATGGTATAGAGTATGCTTTACATACCTGACTGTCAACCTTCAATACTAGTGCCAAATGGACTTCCCATCTTTTCGGATTACTTATCTATAATGAACATATATAGCAATCTAGTATTAGCAACCAAATGTCACAATTTAATTATCTGAATTCACCAAACTAGTGGTTAAGTAGTAAGCCTTAATTACACCATAAAGGGTGTCACTTTAACCCTCTTATACTCCAATACATTCACATGCCATGCATATTCATACAACATCCTCTAATATCAAGTTTAGATTCATTTATCCTTCCATCCCATCCATTAAACC
>NW_025886681.1:0-1166 GCF_002878395.1 Capsicum annuum
TGTCCAAAAGACCCCTTAGTCAGTTGCTTCACTTTAGGCGCCCTTGGTGTGTAGAATGTGGGCTGTTTTGGAGCCTTTTTAGGCCCTCCTTTGCACTTCATTTGTACACATCAAGTCTCGAGTCCAACATACGCCCTCATAAGTCCATCTACGTAATCGTACTTGTATCACCTATTAGCTCAAATTAGGGCATATTGGTTATAGTTAGCTCCCATAGTTTCAGTTCAGTATTCAGATTATACCAGTTTAGGTTAGCATGATCAAGTGTCAGTTAATCAGTTTTACAGATTATTTCAGCACATGTTTTACTTCATCTTGCATTTAATTTTACATGTCCATGCATTCATGTTCAGTGTCATAACACATATATGTCACACCCCTCTTTCGACTAAAAAAAATAATGGCTATAATTTAATGTTTGAAAGGATTTTATTATTTAAGTGACAAGAAATGAAATTTTGTTTCGGAAAAGGATTATTAACATTTTTTTATTCAGAGTTGCCACTTGGCATAATCTGGTGTGCCAAGTCACCATTGGAAAATCCTTTTCAAAACCATTTGACTCTTTAAACTGGTTTGCGAGCAGAGATTCCGGCTAAGAAATTCTGTTGATCGAGGGGAAGGTGTTAGGCACCCCTCGATCCCGTGGTTCAACCACGATCGCTTGGTAGAGTGTATCGACTATTTTTTTGACACTAAGAAATGTATAAATCACACAAAAGCACGCAAAATAATCAAACAATAAACAAAACAAAACAATCCAAAATGTAAAGTCCAGTTTAATTATACAGTCCAAAAATAGAAAAATACGAAAATATAAATCCTATTCTAAACTAAATCTAGACTAAGATCCAATGCCTTACCCGATGCCGCGGGCCTTCATCACGATTATTTTTTGCCAACATGATACGTCGGGGCATTCCCCGGTGAATAAGTACATAAGATCTCGGGGCATTCCCCGATAAAATGAATACATTTCTCAATCTTGTGCAGTAAAATAGAAAGAACCAACCCATAAACATTCACACATTCAACAAATCACCAAGAGTCCTAAACTTTGCCTACCCAAAGCCTACGATTTGCTTACCGAACCTCATGCCAAAACATGATATTTATTCCGAATTAAACAAAACAACAATAAACCTAAATCAATCTATATTCACCCT
>NW_025886682.1:0-2800 GCF_002878395.1 Capsicum annuum
CAGTCTCACCTACGAGATAGTGGTGTGTTTGCATACACTTTACCCTTGCCAAATTAATGTATGGAAATATACCGAGTATGTTATTGTTCTTTCTTAAGCTAATTCATCACAATCTTCAACATTTAAATTCTCATTTTTTTTTTTCCATACATAGTAAACGATAAACATGAAGATATTTGGGGCTCACAAATAATCTTAGTCAATACTCGTGCATGCATTAGTTGATATTTTATGAAGTAGACATATCACAAACTATACTACTACTTGTACATGAAATTGGTTTCTCAAATTAGTTAGTACGTACGTACTCTCAAGTCTTAGCTGTAACTTGGAGGGAGGACCCCTACAAAGTACCATTAATTTTGAATCTACCAAACATAAAAACATATTTTTGGTAACAGAATAATAATTCGTCCGTTTATTTTTACTTGTCCAATATTAACTTGATCGACACTCCTTAAGAAGCAACAAATAAAATGACAATTCTACTATATCATCATTTGAATATAATGATTAAGTGATAAATTATTTCTTGATTTTTTAAATTGGACGGAGTGAGTATAGTACTAAATTAAAGAAAATGAAACAACAGGACTATGGAATATATCTTGAATATCAATGTTTATTAATTACTGGGGTCTTGTTCATTTATATCTGATCTGCTGGTGAGAAAAGGTCCATTCATTTATTTATTCATGCTTTTGCCCTTTGACCTTTCATTTATTTCTTTTTTCACTTAGCTAGTTGTTTAACTTAATTAAGTAAATTGTCGTGAAAGAAAAAAGAATATATATAACAGCATTGAATGGTACCTTTTTTTAACTAGTAACTAGACACTATAATATTAATCTTTCACTATTAATAATATTGTTCGCTTTGTATCTGAATTTGCACAACTTAGATGTGAAATTTGTCTAGGATACTGTCAGCTCGATCAAGATGGCATGAAAAATGGCTCTGATATTATTTTCGACAGTGGCTGATCTACCCTTTGTCGAGGGGCCGGGTTCATCCGATCCCCCTTCGGCGAAAAAGTTATGCTATATATGCATGGTTATGTATATATATTTTAGATATTGAACCCCCTTCGGTTAGTTTGTATATTCACTTATGAACTCTCTTTGTGAATATTATATTCTAGCTCCGCCACTGATTTTCGTCATGTATACCCCAAAGTATATATAACACGTAGACATTAATATTGTTCGCTCTAATCCAACGGATCTCTCATATTTGCACTTAATATAATTGGGCTACGATATCATCAAGCTCAAAAGTATATGTATGTATCACAGAGGCGGGGCTAGCCTCCTTTAGGGTTTCGGCCGAACCCCCTTCGACGGAAAAATATACTATTTATACATTATTAAAATTATTTTTTATGTGGTTATAGTAGGTGTTGAACCCTCTTCGACTGAGTTTTCTTTGAATATTGAACCCCCTTAGTTGAAATCCTGGCTCCGCCTCTGATGCATCATATATATGAACTCGTGACGTGTTATACCTTATTTAACTTTTCAATTTTCTCTCCTGTTTAATTTTGACGTACGTAGAATTAGTCTAAAACACCATACACATCTCTTCAAAAACTTGCAATTATTACTAATATTTTATCAGTCCTTCTCTTTTATCTGTTCTCATCTCAAGTTGCAAACTCCAAGTAGGTGCTTGCCATCGCAAACTGATCCAAGTAAGTGCTTGCCATCAAAATTTGTAACCACCAAAGTATAAATACCAAGCCAATTGTGTCATCCATAAATTAACACCCTATAGCTAAGTCCTTAAAATAGTAGTAAATAAGCATTTATACGAAAGTAGGTAAAGTAAGCATACGTACCAAATTTCAAAACACCAGAGATAGACAACATTATTATACTTGCCCCCTACCATATGAAATCTTTATGAGATACATATTGATGTCACGTACTATGCATGAATACAAAGCAATTTAAGTATATTGATAGAAGAATTTAAGTTCTTATATAGCACTGTTGAATGTACACTATGTTCTTATATAATTAGATCATATATTATAAGTAAACTTCTGATTACATATAATTGATAATTATTTAAAATAATAACTAACCTATATCAGTCTATCACAAATTAAAAATGTAAACAACAAAAACTTATATTTAAGTGTATCTCTTCTTTTTACAAAATCTAATACAAAGTCCGAATCAATATCCTTCCGCCTCTCTGATGTGGTATAGAAACATAGCACTTTCGACCCTTAAAATGATGAAAATATGCAAATTTTTTAGGTTGTTTTGTTAGATATGATGTGTTTTGTAGATGTTTTGTTGGAAACTAGATTTTGGATGGTAAACTGAAGAAAGAAATGATAAGTGAAGTTTTTGACTACTTACTGAGGCTGTTTTGGGCATATGTGCCACTTACCAGGCGTATGTGACCCAAGATAGTGCAGAGATCAAAAGTTCAGAGGCTCAGAAGCAGAAAAAAAAGGCCATGCTCTTCCTATGTCCACACACGGCCCGTATATGGCATATACGTTTCGTATGTGACCCAGGATAGTGCGAAGTTTGAAAGTCTAGAGAGTAGTAGGATCTGTACTTGAGTTCTGGCACTTACCCATATCCACATATGGACCGTATGTAGTACATACGGTCCGTATGTGACCTAAGTAAGTGGTCACTAATCTTGTTTTTCCTTTTTAGTTCGGAATTTGATTTTTAGAATTTCCTTGTGTACAATATACCTTTTTGACGTTTTGTAGTTAGGTTACGCATTCTTAACACTTACAACTTAGATTTTGATTCCAAGATTCGAATTTGATCTT
>NW_025886683.1:0-2828 GCF_002878395.1 Capsicum annuum
TTACCTAAATCATTCTCTCATTTAACTTCTCAAACTTAATATCATATGAACATATGAAAACATTTTTAATTTAGGGTAAAACACCACAATTTCTACATGATGTCATCATAAAATGGGATTTTCAATGCATGTTCATTAACACTTTTGAAATCCAATTTGTATGCATAAGTATATAATTTTTTGATCTTCTTTAAAATAGAAAATCTACACCCATGAGGTTTCAGATATTCCCACGTACCTTAAGCTTCTTTATTTATGAAGAAAACTTGAATCTTTTGAACCTTGCAGAAAATAATTTTAGATTTTGTTCTTGGTGAAGAAGAAGGGTTTTCTTGGGAGCAATTTGCATAAAAGAGTCAAATCATGCTCCTTTGGAAGCTTCAATTCATTTTATGGATAAAATAGGATGAGAGGCAATTACCCAAAAGCCTATTAGGCGTTTAAAATCAAAAGCCACATATGAAGGCACTGGGCGACGTAGGCTCTAGACTAGCAGGGTAAGCCCTACACTACGGATTCCAGTTCGATGGACTAGATCGAGCACCATGGGTTCTATTTTATCAGACTAAACCAGGCATCGCAGACCTATCCTGGTGATACTATTGTTTTTGTTTTCAAAAGATGCCCCTACGCCCATCTGAAAGTTCCAAAATACACCTGACATTTACTTTTGACCTCTCTAATCATGAAACAACTCAAAAACCAATATTTAGAGGTCGGAAAGGACGATTTAAAAATCCATAAAGTACAGGGGTCTGAAAGTAAATAAGTCCTCAACACTTTGAGAAATTTCCAAGTCTTGGACCCTTCAGACACACAACTGAGAGCTAAAACGAGCAAATAATTATATGGGGTATTACAATATCTCCCCCTTAGAAATTTTTGTCCTCAAATATGAGTGGTTTAGATCGAGACTAATGAGGAATCAGAGGTCATAAACTAAATATGCATGGATGGAAACATGATTACATACGAAGACTGAAACATGACGCATGAACTAAAATACAAATTATAGGATTAGATTTTACACACGTGAAATGACAGTTTGATTTTCTAGCTTGATTAGATGGGTTTCTATGTAGGCGTATTTGCTAGTGTATTGATATCTATAGAATAATAGACATTGTTATATTATGACTTCTAGTATTGTTTTGCTATCTTATTATATTGTATGGATTCACCCTACCCTTATGATGGATATGATGATGATTGGGATGGGATATTGGGCCAACCTATGGTTCAGGTGGGCTTACGGTGCCTCTTTGACGTGCCTCTTTGACAAGGCCCAGTTTCAAGGTGTGTTAAGTTAGTATCAAATCCTAGGCTCATGGTCAGTTGGGTGTCCACAACACCGTGTCAAGTAGAGTCTTTATTATGGGTTTGTAGCTCTCCATACTTATAAAGAGGGGCTACAATAGATTTTAGGAAATATTTCCCTTTCTAGTAATTTAATTTCAAGATATAGAGTCTAAGGACTTTGATTCCTCTAATTTCAATTTTCTATCTTTAATATCATCCCTACCAGCAGATTTGAGGATCAGGCAAACACTTCTACCCCAACTAAGGGCCCTATGGACAAAGCTCATCCAACTTTTGAAGTTCGAACATAGGCCAAGGTTACGATATTCGACTATCTTTGTGGGGTTCAACCTGTCCCCACCAACCCCGACTATGAGAGTGACCCTCATATTCTGTCACCTCAAGGGGATGCTACTAATGTCGCATTTCGCTGCTTTATCAAACTCTTGACTCAATTGGTAGCTTATAAGTCAGAGCGTGGTACTCTAACTACCAATTCTTATGAGGCCACAAAAATTTTCCAATTCATGAGATTGAGCCCTATTATATATTTGGGTATGAAATTTAGGAAGATCCTCAAGTTTTTGTTGATGAAATAGAGAAGATCTTTTGAATCATGCATTTTTTAGAGATTGAGGCTGTTAAGTTTGCTTCCTATGAATTTAAAGATATATCATACCAATTGTTTGAAGGGTGAGAGTTGTCTAGAGGTGTAGATAATAGTCCTGCCATGTGGGAGGATTTCTCTGAGGATTTCTTAGATCGCTTCTTTCCCTAAGAGTTGAGAAAAGCATAGGCAGCAGAGTTTGTGAACTTAAAGTAATGGAGAATGTCCGTTCATGAGTATAAGTTAATATTCCATTAATTGTCATGGTATGCTCCCAAGATGCCCTTTAGTATAAGGGCAGGGATGTATAAGTTTGTCTTAGTATTATCCCGTAAGTTAGTCCTTTAGAGAAAAGAAGCCTTGTTGATTGAAAATATGGAGATCTCTAGGTTTATCGTATATATGAAACAAGTGGAAAAAGAGAAAAGAAGCAAGTTAAGTTTAGTGAAAGGCAAAGAAAGAAGTATAGGTCTTGTGAGCCTAGTGGTAGGGATGAAGGTAAGTGGCTTTAGAAGAAGTGGGGGAGTTCAAGTTTTTCCTATCACAACATCTTTACTACCCTTTTTATTTCAAAGCAAGTTATTGACGACCCAACAGATTTAAAAATTTGCCAAGAGTTCATACTTCAAACTCACATGAAAACAAACTCTTTCTCTCTTCAATACTTTTTCTACGATGGTCATCTCTTTTATCAATTACATGAAATTCCCTATTGGGAGAATGCACATTTATAAATCAAGGAAAACACCCTCTCATTTAGTCATAAAATAGTGTAATTCATACCTGACACTACATCTTCAAACTCTAGCTTTTAGCTATCCGCATAATCAACCTACCATATCTAAAATTAATAGGCTACATAAAAAGAGAGGGAATTACCTAAATCATTCTCTCATTTAACTTCTCAAACTTAATATCATAT
>NW_025886685.1:0-29662 GCF_002878395.1 Capsicum annuum
AAGAACCCTTAGCTTGTATTGCCTTAAGTGACTCATATGAACATGCTTAACGCATTATAAGCTATCTTATCGCTAGGATACTCATTGTAAGTCATGTACTCAAGAATGAATCACATGATAGGAGATTTCATATGTAGGAAAAATGGTTCATCTCCTAGCTTAGAAACATGCGGGGTATTACAATATCTCCCCTTGGGAACATTCGTCATCGAATGGAAATTAACTGATGTGGGAGAGATGATAAGATAAAGTATGTACAAGACACACTACTAAAACATAGGTTCATGACTAACATAACTGAAAGCTGAGCACAACATACTGATCAAACATATCTAATGCATGGGAAGCTAATTCATGAATATAAGACTGAGGATTCTGATAAAGTGAGTTTTCTAAAAATGAGAATGCATATCTGATGCACAACTGAAAGACTAAATCCATACATATCTGATGCATGATTACATGACTGACATGATATGTAAATGTATGAGTGAAAATACTGATAAATAGTACTTTCTCTAATGAACGCGTATATCTAATGCCTGAATATCTGACTGAGCTGACTCTTGAAAGATTGACTGATTATGCCATGGCACTTGATAACTAATTTATAATGGGAACATGAATGTATCAAGAAAAGGTGGGGTATCTCCCCCTTGGGACACTATGTCCCTCTAGGAATGTTTACCTTGCTGAGATACTGGGGTGATGCATAGGACATCTACGAACTAGATTATAACTAAACATTGGAGAGCTGACACTAATGCATGATGCATGAACTGAACTAGAACTACTAATGTTACTGATTAACTCATGTGGAAACATAAGCTCAAATGAGCGCAAGATATCTAACAATGCATACAATGATCATGAAAAACTTGTAACGTACCCGAATCTAGGTTGGGGAAACTTTCTGGATCATGGTGAGTCTGGAGTGAAAAGAGTCGATTCTGACGCTGACAACTATTAGTGATGGGATTTGCGGCCTGCTCACGTGAATCTGTACCTTTATTAGCTAACACTCTACACTCCCGCATTCTGTGGCCTGGCTTACCGCACCCAAAACATACCTGACTATTAGCTCTGCATGCACCTAGATGATTTTTTCCACACTCTCCACAAAGCAAATAATTATGCTCATTTCTAACACTACTCTGGGCTTTGTAGCCTAGCGTCCCAACATGACTAACATCTCCAAAGTTAGGTGTGGGGACACTAGCTGAAGATGGAACAAGGGCTGATTTTTTTTCTAACTATAGTGAGAACGATTACCACCCTGTTACCCAGCCAGAGAAAATCTGTAACTACCTATTCTGAATCTCTTATTAGATCTCTCCCTCTCCTTAGACTTATCTACCTCTATCTGCTAAGCATGCATCATTAACCTTGCAAGGTCCATGTCCCTATTGAGCATAGCTGTTCTACACTCTTTCAATACTAACCCAGAAACAACAGTCACAAACTTACTCATACTCGCTCTGGGGTCAGCTATCAAGTCAGGAGCATACTTAGCTAACTGGTTGAACTGAAGATAGTACTCCTTCACTGTCATGGAGCCTTGTCCCAGGTTCATAAACTCTTCTACCTTAGCTTCTCTCATCTCTAACGAGAAAAACTTATCTAAGAAGGTATCCTGAAATATCTGCCAAGTCATGGGAGTTGCATCTTCCCCTCTACTCTTCTTCCACAACACTACCCAATCATGAGCAATATCTTTCAGCCTATAGGACGCTAATTCCATACTCTCCTCCTCTGACACATGCATGATTTGGGTGATCTTATTTACCTCTTATAGATACAACTGTGGGTCCTCACCTGTTACTGACCCAAAGAATTCTACAGGGTTTATTCTTATAAAATTTCTGATTCTGGCTGCAGCTGAATCTGCATCTTGCTGGGGTGGAGCTACAGCCTATCGGTTGCCTTGAACACTAGTGGCATAGCCTGGGCTAGGGCCTAAAAAGCTGCCTAAAATTCCGCATGTGACACATTCTCATTCAAAGGATCTGCGGGCTGCGGGGCTGACTGATTCCCTGTTCTCTTCTTAGGAGGTATGTTTTACAAACAGAAGAGGAACAAGGATTAAATTGAGAGTTCAACTTGAGCTTTTGCTTACTGGCATGATATAAGTACTGAAAGAAGGGAAACAATTCCTAAAACATCTTATAGCCTCCTGTACATAAATACGGCGCACAATACACCCATGTATAAGACACTACTAGATGTGTCTTTCACACTTCCTAGGACTCTATTGAACCTTAGGATCTGATCCCAAGTTTGTAACGCCCCAATTTTCTGAACCAAAATGCTACATGGTGCTCATGAACCCAAAGGATCACAAGCTAACCCATGACTAATATTTGTACTTATAACTATATAATATATATATAAAATGTAGAAAGATGAACAAAGAGGGCGTAAGGTTCAATCTTAAATAATAAAATATCTAAAAGAAGGTGGTATCACAGTACCAAAAAAAACTGAAAATGCTAAAGTCTAAATCTGAAAACTCTATAATCGTCTGAAAGCCTCTAAACTATCTGAATAAGGAGTTGAAGGAACATGTCTCCAACTAACTCCCTATACTAAAAATAAACTGAAATAATGGAATAATAAATGTAACGATCATGTCCTCGAAAGATGAGGACTCACTGCTTACTGAGCTGCTACTGCTGATCTGGAATCTACACTTCAGAACCTATGGTGTAACATAAAAAGAAAGCACCATTGCGTAAATGCATCAGTACAACTAAAGTACTGAGTATACGTTAGGGTAGGCTAAATGCATGGGGTTTATATGCATGAACATGCTGACTAATATGATCGTGAGAATACATACATACATACATAACTGCTACTGAACTCGTGGAGATACTGACTATTTGAGTTTGAACTCTGACAACATGAGTTTCATGATACTATGATACTGAATGACTAATAACATGGATGACTGTATCTAACAGTCCTTATTCTGGGGAAAACTATCTGAGTTCTAAACTATATCTGGACATCTAAGTCTAAGATCAGTCCTAGCTAATGAGTGATCTCTGAAACTGATAATGAGAATACTAGACTAAATTTGAGATTGAGATCAACCCTGTCTGTCGGGTGACCTCTAGATCTAATAATAAGCATCTGAATATGGGACCAAGCCTATCTAACGGGATGGTATAGGAATCAATGGAACTATCTGAGTTCCTTACTAAGATTGATGACTGTATCTGGCAGTCCTAATTCCTGATTTCTACTCTTAAGACTGATACTGAAATTGTAACTATAACTGTAACTTTGACTATGGGAGGTAGTAACCTAACCAACATGCCCCGATACTGTACTAGTGGGGTCCAATCTTTGACCTGATTAGAAGGGTATGAATACCGTTCCACAGGTAGACACCTCTACTATGGTCAAGTTTCTCTGCTGGGTGACCCTGAACTGAAAATAAGGCCTAAGGCAATATAATCGTCAAGTATAGCCTTAATCTTATAGGTGAATCCTGTCCTACACTGGCTACACAGTTCTGGAGTACAAGGATTGGTGCTAATGGCTCTGCATTTATAACAGGAAAAACCGCCATCCTTGTACTCACTCGATGCTAGTCCCTACTCCCAACTGAAATACTCTAAAAAGATTAACTGCGTTGAACTGCTTTATAAACTGATTAACTAAGATGATAATATTTTCTTAGCTGAACTAAGCTGAATTCACTGAGTTCCGTTGACTGACGGAAAAGCTACTTGAGATCTGAGGTCTGACTGAGCGTACTGAAACTACTGGGACTACTGAACTACTGATATTTCTGAGTTTTTCTGAGTCACGTGACTAACTGTAATCTATGGAGCATAGCTTGACTGAGGATGTCTTGAAACATGACACTAGCTCTAAGCACATAGCTATAGTTTTCGGGTACAAGTACCCCCAGGACTCGATGGAAGAAAATTGACACACATGACTGATTGATCATAACAGTAGAGTCCATAATTCACAATATCATAAGTAAGGATTTCATAATAAGATTGATTCTCAACAAACTATCACATGATTGGGAATGCACACAACATGTATATACTTGCATGACTTCAATAACATGGTCATTCCATATCACAACAATATCATGAGCATCTCATACAACATCTTCAATTCAAGAAAATAGCATGGGGATCACGTTTAACATAAACTTAGAATATGGAATAGTCATTTAGGACTTATTATGTCATAAAAGCATGATTTCTATTCCCTTAGGTATTTTCACAAACACCTTACATGCACATCTTAGGCATAGGTGGATTTATGAAGATTACAAATATTCAACCACCAACAACGTAAACATCATAATATATAATTTAGAAGATGATCCTTGAGCTTTATGGATGTAAGGATTCCATGAATCAACTCACGGATACCTTAGAAGGAAGATTCTTGATGATTGACGGAGGAATTTCCTTGAAATTGGATCTTCAAGATTAATTATGCAACCCTAGTTGTTTTTCTCTTTTATTGCTCTTGGATGATGAACTTAAGATTTTTGTAGGGTTGTAATGTAATTAGGAGCTATATATTTTGTAGGGTTAAGTTTAGGGACGTGTAATGAGTGTTAAAAGACTTAATTACCCTCAAAATAACTCAAAACGGAGTGTTTAAGTCACTCGAAACCATAAGATATGCACCGCATATGATATCGCACATATCTACATAGGCGCCGCATATGCTATCGCCTATATTTACATAGGCTCCACATATGCTATCGCCTATATCTACATAGACGCCGCATATGCTATCGCCTATATCTACATAGACGCCGCATATGCTATCGCCTATATCTACATAGACGCCGCATATGCTATCGCTTATATTTACATAGACGCCGCATATGCTATCGCCTATATTTATATAGGCGCCGCATATGCTATCGCATATGCTTTCCAGTGGCCATGTGTGATTAGTTAGGCGATGCACTTTACTTTGCAAAGCCATAACTCCTAACTTGAGTGTCAGATTTTGATGATATTGGTGTTGTTGGAAAGCTAATTCGATTATCTATAATTTGGTGGGTATAAATATGCATAAATACCATAATAACATCGAGTTATACTCGTTCAAATATGACCCTTACAAAATTGAACACTAAAAGTTGATGGATTCAAAAACTCTTAGCTTGTATTTCTTTAAGTGACTCATATGAACATGCTTAATGCATCATAAACTATCTTATCGCTAGGATACTCATTGTAAGTTATGTACTTAATTATGAATCACAGGATAGGAGATTTCATATGTAGGAAAAATAGTTCGTCTCCTAACTTAGAAATATGTGGGGTATTACAAAGGGTTTTACATAAATCTGTGTGTTGTTCTTGTTTTATTTTAGTTGTGGTTTTCTTATTCTATCCAAATCATAACAAACTATCGTCAAAGCTTGGTTAATTATTTTCTCAGGGATGGCAACCATGAAGTATGATATTCCACTATTGGTTTTCAATACGAAATGTTCTTTATGGAAGGTTATGATACAGGTTGTGCTCGCACATATGGATTTGAATGATGCTCTGTTAGAGCTTGATAAGATGCCCTTATCATGGATGGATAAGGAAAAATGACATAAGGATCAAAACGATCTATGTCAGATCCACCTTTGTTTATCCAATCAAAGTCTACAGGATGTTTTGAAGGAGGCACTATCACTGTGTTATGGTTGAAACTGAAAGTTTTATGCATGAAAAAAATACTAACAAGTAAGTTGGATCTCAAGCAATGACTTTATTCCTATCTAATGTCTAAGGGTGCATCTTTGGAAGATCACCTATCTATTTTTAAAGAAATCGACTCTAATTTAGAGATTGGAGGATAAGTACAATGAGGAAGATTTAGGGTTGATTTTGTTGTGTTCGTTGTCTGTATCATGCATGACCTTTAGGGATGCAATTTTTTTATAGTCATGATACCCTGATGATTGATAAAGTCTATGATGCATTTTTCTCAAAAATAAGATGAAGCATCTTGTGAATGGGTCAAAGACTCAAGGAGATGGTCTCATTATTCGAGAAGAAAGGACTCATGAGAGGAATTTTGGAGGTAATGACAAAAATAGGTTAAAATCCAAAAATAGAAACAAAAGCTATAATTACTGCAAGAATAAGGGCCATATCAAATTCGAGTATTGGAAATTACAGCATAGAGAGAAAAGACAAGCCCCGAAACAGAAGGGAAACCAACTAGAGAAGTCCAGTAAAGCCAGTTTTGTGGAAGATGGCAGTAGTAATGGAGAACTCCTAGTAGTTTTTGATGGTAACTCTAAACCATGTGAGGATTGGATTCTTGATTCAGCTTGAAATTTCATATGTGTCATAATCGAGATTAGTTTATAACATATGAAATAGTCTCTAAAGGTGTTGTCCTAACGGAAAATAACACACCTTGTAAGATAGCTAGTATTAGAACAATCAGAATCAAGATGTTTGATGGGCTTGTAAGGACACTTAGTGATGTGCGGTATATCCCAGACCTTAAGAGAAATCTTATTTCCTTGAGTACCCTTGATTCAAATGGATATAGGTACATTGGTGAAGATGGAGACCTAAAGGTTACTAAAGGTGCTCTTGTTGTGATGAAGGAACAGAGAAATTCTACAAATTTGTATATCCTACAAGGCTCTACTGTTATAGGTGATGCACCTATTTCTACCTCTTCTCTATTAGAAAGTAACATTGATAAACTTTGGCATATATGCCTGGGGCATATGAGTGAAAATAGGATGGCTGAACTAAGCAGGAGAGTATTACCAAATTAAAGTTCTATGAGCACTGTATTTTCGGATAGCATAAGAGAGTCAGATTTACTAAAGGCATCCACTCAACTAAGTTCACACTTGATTACATTCATTCTAATCTCTGGGGTCTTGCTAAAGTACCTTCTAGATGAGGCATTAATTATTTGTTGACTATTATTGATGAATATTCAAGAAAAGTTTAGGTATTCTTCCTGAAGCAAAAGAATAAAGTGTTTCCTACTATCAAGGAGTGGAAGATTATGATTGAAAAGCAAACAGGGAAGCAGGTAAAATGCCTTCAAACTGATAATGGTTTAGAGTTCTATTCTAACGAATTTAATGCTCTGTGCAAGTCATAAGAAATTGTGAGGCACTTGACAGTTAGTCATACTTCACAGAAAAATGGTGTGGCTGAATGAATGAATAGGACTATAATAGAGAAGGTGTGTTGTATGCTCTCTAATGCTGTTTTACCTAAGTCTTTTTAGGCCGAGGCTACTTTAATATCTTTTTTTCTTATTAATCACTCTCCCTCAGTCGTGATTGATAAAAATACTCCATAAGAGGTATGGTCTGGTACTCCTGCTAGTTATTCTGATTTGAGGATATTTGTATGTCCTGTTTATGCTCATGTTGATAATGGAAAGTTGGAGCCTAAATCTGTCAAGTGCTTATTTATGGGTTATAAGCCTGGTGTTAAAGGTTATAAGCTTTAGTGTCCAAAAAGTAAAAAGGTTATAATTAGCAGGGATATTGTGTTTGATGAAACTACCATACTTCAGGCTCCCTCCGAATCTAGTGTTTTGCCTCCAGATGAGCTTAGTGACATGAATCAGCAAAAGTCAAGCACCCATGTTGAATTACAGATTGGAGCAGAGTCTACACCAGTGCCTACTTCTCAGTCTAGCTAGAGATACAAAGTGATACTATTTCTTCTTCACCAAGAGTGGTACCATAATATTCTATTACTAAAGACAGGCCTAGAAGAGATATTAGACCCCCTGAGAAGTATACTGAAGCTGATTTGGCTGCTTATGTATTGACTGTAGCAGAAGGTATTGATTCTGATGAAGATCTTTCTTTTTACTCAAAGGCAGTTAGTTGTGATGATTCTGATCGATGTATGATGGCTATGAAAGAGAAAATAGAATCACTGCATAAGAATGGCACGTGGGAATTGGTGATATTTCCTCAAGATAAGAAAGCTATCCGTTGCAAGTGGGTATTCAAAAAGAAAGAAGGAATATTGGGAGTTGAAGATGTAAGGTACAAAGCAAGACTAGTTGCTAAAGGTTACAATCAGGTTCCTGGTATTGTCTTCACAGATGTGTTTTCTCCACTTGTAAAGCATAGTTCAATTCAAGAATTGCTTGGTATTGTGGTCATACATATTCTTGAGCTTGAGCATTTGGATATCAAAACTATATTCTTACACGGAGAACTTAAGGAAGACATCTATATTCAGCAACTAGAGGGTTTTGTAGTCACAAGAAAAGAGGATTATGTATGTTTGTTGAAAAAAGTCTCTTTATGGCTTAAAGCAGTCGCCCAAGTAGTGGTATAAGAGGTTTGGCTCTTTATGACCTTTCATATATTTCAGAGGAGCAACTATGATAGTTGTGTCTACTTCTAGGAGGTAAGTGATAGTTCATTCGTGTATCTTCTCTTGTACATTGATGATATGTCAATTGTAGTAAAGGATATGATAGGGATAATAAAACTCAAAGCCCAGCTCAGTAAGAAGTTTTAGATAAAGGATCTAGAAGCAGCAAAGAAGTTCCTTGGCATAGAAATTATGCAGGATAGAGAGAAGTGTAAGTTATATTTGAGTCAAAAAAGGTATATTGAGAAAGTGCTTCACAACTTCAATATGCAAAATGCCAAACCTGTAAGTACTGCATTGGTATCTCAATTTAAACTCTCAGCCACTTTATCTCAAAAAAAAATAATGAGCGTGACTATATATCTCGAGTTCCATACTCTAGTGCTGTCAGGTCTCTTATGTATGCGATGGTGTGTTCGCAACCAGATTTATCGTTTGCCGTCAGTGCAGTTAGCAAATACATGGAAAATCTTGGAAAAGAACATTGGAAAGCAGTTCAGTGGATTCTCAGATACTTGTATGGATTTGTTGATGTTTGTTTGCAGTTTGGGCGAAATACAGATGGAGTAATCGGGTATGTTGATTCTGATTTTGCAGGATATCATTATAAAAGGAGGTCCCTTATATGCTATGTTTTCACCATTGGTGGTTGTGCTATTAGTTGGAAAGCTTCCCTACAGACTATGGTTGCTTTGTCAACTACTGAGACAGAGTACATGGCTATTATAGAGGCTTTCAAGGAAGCTATTTAGTTGAAGGGTCTATTTGGTGAACTTAGCAAAGACTTATGGATTACTATGGTCTTTTACGAAAGTTAGAGTGCTATCTTCCTTATGAAAGATCAGATGTTTCATAAGAGGAAAAAGCACATCGATGTTTGGTATTATTTTGTGCATGAAATTATTGCTCGCGGTGATATTGTGGTGAGAAAGATTAGTACTCATGATTATAATGCTGATATGATGACCAAGACACCACCAAGTTCCAAGTTTGAGTATTGCTTGGACTTGGTTAGTGTTAGTTGTTAAGATTTGCCCTCAAGGGCTTTTGTGGAACAGATGGAGAGTTTGTCTTGAAATGGATTTGAGAAGTGAATTATAATTCCTGTCAAGGTGGAGATTGTTAGAGTTGTGACCTAAATTTTATGGATCCAACCCAGTTTTGTGATGCGACCCATGTTTGTGATTTTTAATGGGGTCTGTGGCAGAGCGTAGGGATCGGGCTAACAGGCCCGATACGGACCTTTATGTTTTTGGGCCTAGGACTTATTTGTATGCACATATTATATAAGTACATTTAGTGGGCCTAGGACTTTTTTGTATGCACATATTATGCATATTTAGTTAGTTATTTTTATTATTCAAAAAATTCATCCTTCTTCACATTGCACTATCTCTCCATTATAGTGAAACCTACTTTGCCTCTGCCCATGGTTTTTTCTGCAAGGGTTTCCACGTAAATCTATGTGTTGTTCATGTTTTTTTTACTTGTGGTTTGCGTATTCTTTCTGAGTCATAATAAAAATAATTGACCATTTACAATATATTCTCGTCTGATCCTATTGAGATATTATGACAACAGTGTTTGTATAGCATTAGGGATTTCCTACAACAACCAGACAATTAAATTACAGATCTCTTGAAAATTCTATTAACATTTTGAACGACGGCATAACTGTAGGCAACCGGACTTATACTACTAGGAATTATATGTATCATCATTATGATAATATGTAAATGAATTTTCTGAAATCTGCATCAACTTGCTGACCTGGCAAGATCCCATCGGTACCTGTGCTATGGCTCCTACTAGTGTTGGAGCTAGAGCAAGTAATTAGTAGTTTAATTTGTACATGATTTGAATTAGCAAGGGTTATGGATATAAGATGGTAAATTATACAATAAGTTTTTAAAATTTGACAAGTATTGATTGACATTTATTTTTGTTATACTGTACAAGTAAAGAAAAATGGAGGCAGTAGTACAGCTTCCACTTCTTTTTCAATTAGTACTATAACGCTCGAGACTACCCCCTAGTCATCACACGGTGCTTACGACCCCGAAGGACCATAAGCTAACCCATGAATGATATCTGTTGTGAGCATAGAATAATAATACTATAATTAATGCAAAAAATGGGATGAAATGCCATAAGATTCAAAATATCTGAAACACTGATAAATAACAACATCTGATAAAAACTAAACACTGTTTGAAAATTTGTCTGAAAAGCCTCTAACTGAATCTGTCTAAAAGTGGAGTTGATGGGACAATCCATCAACTAACTCCATCTACTGAATTAATACATCTACTAAAAATATAAAATAGTATAATATCCTCGAATGATGAGGACTCACTGCTAAATCTACTACTGCTGGCTGAACCTGAATCTACTATACGTGATTGGGAACCTGAGTGTCCGAACCTATGATATGAAACAACACAGCGCAGAAAAGTATGCGTCAGTACGTGGGAATTTACTAGTATGCTAAATGAGGTAAGGCTGAATGTAAGGGTTCATATATATGTGTATATAACTAAGTGAGAATAAGAAAACATGAGAGTAGATGGAGAATTTGAGAATACTGTAAAATACTGAGAATGCACTCTCTACGTATACATATGTATACATAAACTATAACTGAGTTTTTCTTATGCCAGGTATTGAATTCTAATAACTGATTAACTAAACTGATTGATTGTATTTGACAGTCCTAATTCTGTAAAACTGAGCTGAGTTCTGAACTGAATACTGAAATCGAGACTGAACTGTGAGAGGTAATCATCTAATCGTTATGCCCCTTTCTGAACTGATTGGGGTCCAACTTATAACCCTAGCTAGACGGGTGCTAATACCATACCACGGGTACTAATACTAGAAAACCAGGATGCCAAGCCTAACTGACAGGTGACACCTAGGTAGAGCCAAGCCTAATCTAACGAGTGACCCATGTGAGGTAGTCAAGTCTAGTCTGGCGGGTGACTCTTAATCCTACACTGGCTACGTAGTTCTGGAGTATAGGTATTGCTAATAATGGCTATGTCCATCTGAATGGGAATCCATCATCTTGCTCTCTCTCGGTGCTGAATCCTACTCTGAACTGAAAGACACTAAATGGAGTATACTGGACAGGACCTGTAATACCCTATATTTTCCTAGCCTAGATTAACCCTCAGTACATAGGTTATCCAAAATATATATTTTTTAAATTATCAATAATTTTAAGATTTGAGACTGCCATTGGGTAGGAAATTCAATTAGGTTTCCAATGATATAAAATTTGCCTAAATCCAACAACCGGGTAAGAAGTTATGGTGATTTTAAGTTTCAGTAGTTAAATACGTCATGCAGGCCAGTAGCACATCGCGGAGTGTGTTAGAATAGCAATTGTCAATTGCCAGTTTTGCTCTACAATATTTACGCATTGTGCCATCGACCCAATTGACAATTGTGAATTTCCAGTGTACCAATGCGATTCTACCGGGTCACGGTGCGCTTCTAGTTCGTAAACAAATTGGCACATAATACCACCGCATCAAGCTACCATGCAATTTCCAGTCATCATTTTCTAGTAGCCCAGAGCGATAGCTTCGCATCGCGCTAGGGGTGTAAATCGGGAATATGTCTCTAAAAATTAAAGTTAGGCCCAGTATGTTAGATGTTCATCCATAGATCCTTACCTTCCATGGAGCCCAAGAATCCTTTTTCAAATACAATATTTTTGATTTATGATTTACATGTTTTAATTAAATAGAATTCATGTTCATGATGTTAATTGAGTTTTAATCCATAATTTAGATTACATGTTCCAAGAATTGATTCCAGTATGTGTTGAATTACATGATATTCATGATAAATCTTTCAATTTGCAAGTTGATTGTTGAAACCATGTTAACCCTAAGTGTATATGATTTAATGAACCAAGTATGCTTCTTATGTGTTTGATAAATTGTCTATGAGAATGAAATAATGCTATTATAGAATGCTAACTTGTATTCCCCATTCATGTACAAGTTAATGCATTACAAGTGTTTGATGAAATGTCTCTATGAACGAATTATGACCAAGTGATCATTGCTATGTTATTCAAGATTATGATTTTATTTACTTCTCATGCTATCGAGTCCTGGGGGTATTTAGTACCCAACAAATTTAGTTCTTTGCCTACAGCTAGTGTAAGTTACAGAATAGTATCATTCATGTCATGATCAGTAGTACTCTCAGTCCATTACAGAACTCAGTAGAATTTAGTCAAATACAAAACTTAGGAAAACTCAGTAATCTCAGTGAATTCAGTCCAGTTGAGTATAGTATAACAGTTCAGTGTCTTTAAGTTGGGAGTAGGATTCTGCACAGAGTGAACCTAAGGATGGGGGCTCACCTACCAGTCGAAGATGTGATCCTTAGAAGCAATCCTTGTATTCCAGAACTACGTAGCCAGTGTAGGTGGAGACATTACTCCTACCAGTTGAGGTTTAATGAGGTGCTCTACCTGCTAGTAAAGGGTACCACCGTTCTAGTTTAGGGAACCTACCTATAGAGGGTTACTCTTCAGCTTGTCTTTACCCATGGCACGGTATTGAGACCCTTCTAATTGGGGTTGCAGGTTGGACCCCAGCTCAGTTATCAATTTAGCTTTAGGACATGTTGTTGGAATATTACCTCCCACAGTTTCAGTTTCTATCTCAGTCTTTAGAATAGAACTCGGTTCAGTTCTACAAAATCAAGACTATCATATACAGTCACTCAGATATCAGTAACTAATATTATCAGTATATTCAGTTATCAGATATCAAATTCAGTTGAAGTATACTCAGTCACAGTATGCACAGTATGTTCAGTAATTATAGATCCTTTATGTATGTTAATCCAGCTCTTGCATATCATTCAGTTAGTTATTGTTCATGTATATGAACCCATGCATTTAACCTTACTTTATTTAGCATATCAGAACATTCCCATGTACTGACCGCATACCCATTTCTTGCACTATGATATTTCATATCACAGGTTCAAATGCTTAGGTTCCTGATCGCACTTAGCCAGATTCAGCCTGCAGTAGAAGATTTTGCAGTGATTCCTCATCTATCGAGTATATGCTTTTATTAAGTACTTCATCTTAATAGTATTTTAGTAAATTCAGTTAGTAGGGGGATTGTCACATCAACTCCACTTTTTGATAGATTTAGTTAGAGGCTTTTTCAGACAGTATTTTAGATTCAGATATTATATTTTATCAGTATTTCAGATGTTTTGAACCTTATGGCATTTTAGCCTATTTTTCTGCATTAATTTTAGTATTATTGTTTAGTGCTCATAGTAGATATCAGTCATGGGTTAGATTGTAGTCCTTCAGGATCGTAAGCACCGTGTAGTATCTAAAGTGCAGGCTCGATGCGTTACAAACTTGGTATCAGAGCCTAAGGTTTAATAGTGTCCTAAGGATTCTGTAAAACTGAATCGTGTAGAGTCTTGTGCATAGGTAAGTAGCACGTCACACTTATGGACAAGTGGCTATGAGATGTTTAAGGAAAAGTTTCCCTTCTTTCAGTACTCATGTTGTGTGAGTGAGCATGAGCTCAAGTTAAACTCTCAGTCTAATCAGCTGCTTTCTTTTGTTTACAGAATATGCCTCCCAAAAAGGCTAACAAAAGAAGAACCAAAAACCAGTGAGCCCCTCAACCCACTTAGGCAGATCCCCTGGATGAACATGTCTCTCATGTAGAATTGAGAGCTACATTCACTACTCTAGCCAATTCAGTAGTAGCTCAGAATGAATGGCCAACTGCTGTTCTGGCCAAACCAATGGCCAATGCTGCTGCAACCAGAATTCGGGACTTCACACGAATGATTCCTCTTTCTTTATGGGATCTAAGTTAGAAGAGGATCCACAGGAGTTCCATGATCAGGTTCAGAAAGTCACAAACATCATAGGAGTGACTTCCAGTGAGAGTGCCGAGTTAGCTGCCTATTAGCTACAAGATGTAGCACATATGTGGTTTAAGCACTAGAAGGAAGACAAGGGTATAGATATAGAGCCCACTGAGTGGGAAAAGTTTGCTACTGCCTTCCAAGATAGATTTTTTCCCTTAGAGCTGTGGAAAGACAAAGTGTTAGAGTTCATCAATCTCAGGCAAGGTAGTATGAGCGTAAAAGAGTATTCCCTAAAGTTTAATCAGTTATCTAGGTATGCTACCTATGTAGTGGTAGACAATAGGCCTAAAATAAGCAAGTTCGTATATGGGGTATCAAATAGTATGGTTAAGGAGTGCAGAACAACAATATTGATTAAAGAGATACACATATCTAGGCTTATGGTCCATGCTCAATAGATTGAAGAGCAAAAGCTTAAGAAAAAAGAGAGAGAGAATAAAAAGGCTCAAATAGGTAGCTTTAATTTTAGTCAGCCTAAGTCAGATGGGGGTAGCCATTCCCAATTTCATCCAAAGTCTTTAGTCCCAGCTCCATCCTCAGCCAGTGTACCGATGAACCAGGATAGCGTAAGCAATGGTCGTACTAATCCATTTTACGTAGAGTATGGTAAGAATCATAAGGGTGCGGGAAGAGCTAGCAGTGATATTTATTTTGAGTATGGCAAGCCAGGCCATAGAGTTAGAGATTTTCGTCAATTAGGTTCTCAGGGTCAGTATAGGCATCCTTCAGCTCAGTCAGGTCGCCCGAATTAGCTAGGTGTCGTTTCTAGTGCCACCAGTGTACAATGCCTAAACAGGTTTTATGCACTTTAGTCCAGACAAGATCAGGAGAGTTCTCCTGATGGGTCACTGGTATGTTACAGATTCTCCCATTTACATATTTATGCCTCAGTTTTAGATCCCAGATATTCAGTCACGATTTAGTTTGTATGTACCTCTTGCATCGTCTCATACTTTTCCTTAGTATCTCAGTCGTGTCAGCATTCTTGAGGGACATAGTGTCCCAAGGGTGAGATGCACTATAATCCCTGAGCTATCATGATCTAAAGCTTCCATTTTCTCTTCACGTAGAAAATCTAGTCAAAGTAATGGGTCCTCATAGTTGACCCTCAAGTCCCAAATTTAGATGTATGACCATTCCCCTGTCATGACACATATCCAAGGAATCAGTTTAGTTCATGTATCATATTCAAACTTAGGCATGTACTCATGTTCCCATTTATGCATATTCAGTCACGTATTTATTAATCCGTTCAGATATGTACACATGCATCAAACATGCATGTTCAATATATAAACTTAGCTTATCAGTATCTCAGTCATGTATCTCGTGCATCAGACATTAATGTACAAGATGTAAGTTTAGTCTATCAGACAAGTCACATAATCATGCTTCAGTTGTGCATGTCTAGTTTAGTACGTAAACTCAGACTGTCCGCACTCTTTCAGGTTAACTAGCCATATACAAATGTTCCCAAGGGTGAGATATTGTAATACCCCGTACTTCCCTAGCATAGATTAACTCTCAGTACATGGGTTATCCTAAATAAAATTTTTGAAATGCTCAGTAATTGTTAGATTTGATCCTGCCATTTCGTAGGAAATTCAATTAGCGTTCCAATTATATAAAATTTTCCTAAATCCGACAACCGGGTAAGAAGTTATATCAATTTCAAGTTTTAGTTGTTAAACATCGTCATTCAAGGAAGTAGCGCGTCGCGGAGTGTATCAGAATAGTAATTGTCAATTTCCAGTGTTGATCCATGATATTTGTGCATTGCATTATAGACCTAGTTCACAATTGTCAATTTTAAGTGTACCAACGCGATTCCACCGCGTCGCGGTGCGCTTTCAGTTCACAAACAAAGTGGAAATGCAATACCACCACATTACGTCACCATGCAATTTCCCAGTCATCATTTTCCAATGGCCCAACGCGATAGTGGTGTTCGCGCCAGGGGTCCAAATTGGGAAAATTTCACGAAAAATTATAGTTGCGCACAGGGTTAAAACAATCTTTTCCCATCATTTTATTCCGCCCAGATGTGGGATTTAAGCCATAAAAATGTGTAAAACCCTTTATTATTCACTTTTCCCCAAAATCAAAAGGTAATTTTCTCTCATGAAAACAAACCCTAGTCCAAGAATCGAGGTCCTTCTTCAAGAATCTCCCCAAGAACTTTCAAGAACTCTTCTTCTAAGGTATGTCAGATTTTCATCCATGGATCCTTACCTTACATAGAGCCCAATAATCCTTTTCAACATACAAGATTTATGATTTATGATTTTCATGTTTTAATTAGATAGATTCACGTCTATAGTCCATGATTTAGATTACAAGTTCCAAGAATTGATTCTAGTGTGTGTTGAATTACATGATTTTCATGATAAATCCTTCAATTTACAAGTTTATTGTTGTAACCATGTTAACACTAAGTGCATATGATTTAATGAACCAAGTATGCTTCTTATGTATTTGATAAATTGTCTATAAGAATAAAATAATGCCATTCTAGCATGCTAACATGTATTCCCCATTCATGTATGTAACGCCCTAGAAAATGGGTCCCGGGGCGTCACACGGTGCTTTAGGCTACGAGTAGCCCCAAGCTAACCCTTTGAGCCATTTTCATTCAGTTCAACACAAATCAACGGGCTTTCCATAAATAACCCTCAAATATCAACAGAGTAATCATCATCCAAGAATAAAAGAATTTCAGAAAGATAACAAAATATGACTTATTAGTCAACTCCCAACATCTATACTAGTCTGACAAGCCTCTAAGAAAATCAATAAAACCAGCGAGCCATTGAGACATGCCCCAACTGACTCATACTCAGTTATCAAATGTAAACAATTCTGTGAAACCAACATCAGACATCACGTCCTCGGAACATGAGGACTTACCACAATAGAGGACGTAGAACAACATGCCTGAAGAATCATTGTTGAACCTGGAACTGAGCACCTGAACCTACATTCCGAGAAAATGCAGCCCACATCCAAAGATGTGGGTCAGTACCATGGAAAGGAACCGAGTATATGGGGGTGTATGCAGTTGTATAAACATCATCATCATAAATATTTATAACAAATATGCAGGATGTATGAAAGAATCACATAGCCCGTAGAAAATCATCATAATCATGAGAGGATGAAATAAGTACAATAACACATGTGAGTCATCACATTATTTGTCAATCATTTTCAGGTCGTCAAGAATATCATTTCTCATAATGTAATGTCATTTAAATCTTTCAAAAGAATAACTTTCACAATTCCACTTTCAAATCACTTCACCATTCACCATAGACACAAGGAAACACATATACACTAGGAGATTCGATAACCGACATAAACCGTGTGAGATACATAGAGTCCAACGTACAACACACGTTGGGGAGAGCCGCCCTATCCTTGCCATTGGAGTAGGACTATCAATATCAAATCCATACAAACTAGTGATCACTATATAAATAAGCCTCAGACTCACTCCTACGGGGGCACGTAGTTCTAGGGAAGTAAGGTCACTTTATACGTCCTACTTGGTGCTAAAGATTTCTCCCGTACTTAGCTCAGATCATTTCAAAGACAATCCACAACAAAATAATTTCAGTAATATATAAATATACATCGGGAGCCATCATGCTTCCCATCTATCAAAATAAACCACGTTGTGGATTTCTTTCACACTCGAGTTCAAAATAACTCCATTAAGACCAAAAGGTCAAATCATTCAAAATATCTCAAATATTCAACATCAACGTGCTTATAACACACACTTTCTAAAAAAAAACACAATTTCCAATGGGGATTCACGACCCAAATATCAAAATCATGATAAATATCGTTTAAGATTCATGCTTTATATCTCCAAACATGTAAATTCATCTTCAAAATCATAAACATCAAGATTTCATAATAATCATCATAAGCTATGGGTTCATGCTTCAAATTCGTAAAAAATCAAATAAAAATCATTCCTTTGTAAAGAAAATTACTTTTGGGAACAAGAACAAAAGAGAGCTCTTGTTGAAAAACCCCACATACCTTGAATGATGAATTTTAGATCGATACTCATTTTTGAGATGTTAATCGTGCCTTTGAATGATGGTTCTTGGAGTTTTTGAACTAGGAAATTTGAATAAATTTGCAGAATTAATAGTGAACTTTGGAGGTTCTTGAAGTTGGATGTAGGAGCTTAGGGTTTTCTTTTTTAGGGAATTTGATGAAATATAACATATAATGCTTCTAATAGGCTTTAATATAGGGTTTGGACATATTTTGGGTGAGGAAGAATGACCGAAATGCCCCTAAAAATCAAATAATTCTCGAATCTGTCCTTTGGTGGACTGTTTTGATAGTCTGAAGTAGATCAACCATATCGTTTTACTCCGATATCCAAATTGGAGGAAACCAATTTAATTAGAAAGCGGACTCTCATATCTTTCCGTTGATATATAGTATCTCACCCAGATCATTGTGTATGAGGAGTTATGATCATTTGAAGTTGACCCGAAAATTCGCTTTTGATAGGCTGAAGTAGATAGACCATAACTTTTTGCTCCTATAGACAAATTGGATGAAACCAATTTCATTGGAAAGAAGACTCGCTGATATTTCCGATGATATATATTAGATCACCAAGATCATTATGTAGAAGGAGTTATCATCATTTAAAGTTGGAGTAAAAATACGTCAGGCCTCAGTAATTTTTCCTGCACGTTTTGCTGTTCACTACTATTCACGGTTCGATCAGAATGTTCATAACTCGTCGCTCGGGTGTCCGTTTTGGATGATCCACATATCGTTGGAAAGTTTATTTGATACTCTACGCAATGGTGGGTCATAATCTAAGACATTCCGCATGGAAAATTCATAATTCGTTCTAGAAGATAGAACCCAACACGTTTACGCACAAAATTTCAACGAAAAATTTCCCTGGGTATTACATCATCCCCCCTTGGAAACATTCATCCTCGAATGACGCTAGACATGCCAAGATTAGATAGAGAATAGAGAATACAGCTGAAACCATTCGTTAGACTCATCGCCACATCATTTCTTACTCCGAATGCAACATAGAATGCATAAATTCAAGAAACTACAGCTGAACACCTAATAAATGACAGCTGAACTGCTACAACTTTTATCAAAAGTGCATGATTTAGGAAAGAACGGTACGTTCGGCTTGATCGGAGTTCGTGAAAAATAGGTGCGGGTACTTGGATCGCATATCCACCTCAGTTTCCCCAGTTGCACCCTCAATAGATTGGTTTCGCCACAACACCTTGACCAAGGGAACTTCTTTGTTCCTTAGTCTTCGGACACTGAAATCAAGAATCTCAATAGGAATTTCATCAAAAGAAAGATTTTCTTGAATGTTCGCACTCACAGAGGAATCCACGACCACAACATCACTAATATGCTTTCTAAGTATGGAGACATGGAATATTGGATGAACAGAGGACAACTCGGAAGGCAACTCGACCTCATAAGCTACATTACCAACATGGCTAAGAATTTTGTAAGGACCAACATAATGGGGACTAAGCTTTCCCTTCTTTCCGAATCTCTTCACCCCCCTCATGGGTGAAATTTTCAGATACACTAGGTTACCAACTTCAAACTCAAGGTCTCCCCTTCTAACATCCGCATATGACTTCTGACGACTCTGCGCAGTTTTCAACCTTTCCCTAATCAACTTAACTTTTTCATAGCCTCAAATACCGAATCAGGACCACTCACAGCTGCTTCACCCACCTTGAACCAACCTATGGGTGATCTACACTTCCTCCCATATAAGGCTTCAAATTGAGCCATGCCAATACTAGAGTAGAAACTATTATTGTAAGCAAACTCTATCAACGGTAAGTGATCATCCCAACTTCCCTTAAAGTCAACTGCACAAGCTCTCAACATATCCTCTAAGGTCTTGATGATCCGCTTAGCCTGTCCATCGGTCTGCAGATGAAAAGGAAAACTCAAAAGCACTTGGGTACCAAGACCCTTCTGAGAAGCTTTCCAAAATTGTAAAGTGAACTGAGTACCCCTATCCAAAATAATAGACAAGGAAACTCCATGCAGTTTGACTAGCTCTCGGATATACAATCTAGCATAATCCTCAGCAGTATATGAAGTATGAATAGGCAAAAAATGAGAAGACTTAGTCAACCTATCAACCATAACCCAAATGAAATCTTGATGGCATCGGGAAGGAGGTAAACCAATTACGAAGTCCATATTTATCTCTTCCCACTTCCAGGTGGGAATACTAAACTCTTACATCATACCACCATGTCTTTCATGTTCAACCTTAACCTGTTGGCATGTTGCACACTTAGCTACAAACGCTGCTATATCTTTCTTCATGCCACTCCACCAATAGATTTTCCCGCAAGTCTTGGTACATCTTGGTGGCACCAGGATGAATAGAATATCGTGCCCTGTGCGCTTCAGTCATAATCCTCTACCTCAGATCATCAACATTCGGGACACACAATCTACCCTGCAATCTCAACATACCATCTCTCCCTTAGGAGAAAACCTCTACTTTTTGGTCCTTGACTGACTCCTTCAGTCTTACCAAACTAGCATCTAAGTATTGCTTTTTCTTCACTTCCAAAACCAAGGAGAATTCGAAACTACTCTGAACCCCAATACTACCTTCAGCAGAGTCAAACAACCTAAACCTCAATCTAGCCAAACGATGTACATCACGAGCCAACACTTTCTTACCTTCTACCACATGCGAAACACTACCCATGGACACTCTACTTAGGGAATCTACCACAACATTGGCCTTGCCCAGATGGTACAACACACTTATATCATAGTCCTTTAACAATTCTAACCATCGTCTCTGCCTAAGATTCAATTCTCTCTGGGTAAACACATACTGCAGACTCTTATGATCAGTGAAAAAATCAACATGGACACCATACACTCTTATGATCAGTGAAAAAATCAACATGGACACCATACAAATAGTGTCTCTAGATTTTCAAAGCAAACACAACAGGAGCCAACTCAAGGTCATGGGTAGGGTAATTTTTCTCATACGGTTTTAACTATCTAGAAGCATAAGCTATCACCTTACCCTTCTGCATCAATACGCATCCCAACCCAACTCTCGAAGCATCACAGTACACCATAAAACCATGAACACCATCAGGCAAAGTCAAAACAGGGGATAAAGTGAGTCGAGTCTTCAACTCCGAAAAACTCTTCTCACAAGATTCAAACCATAAGAACTTCACTTTCTTTTGGGTCAACCGAGTCATAGGAGACGCTATAGAGGAGAAACCCTCAACAAAATAGCGGTAATAGCCTGCTAAACCCAAGAAACTTCGGATATCAGTCGGAGAAATAGATCTGGGCCGATTTCTAGCAGCTTTGGTCTTTTGGGGATCAACTCTAATACCCTCGGAAGAAATGATATGACCCAGAAAAGAAACTGACCTTAGCTAAAACTTATACTTACTGAACTTAGCAAACAACTTGTGATCTCTAAGGGTTTACAAGACAGTTCGAAGATGATCAAAATTTTCATCTTTATTACTTGAGTACAACAGTATATCATCGATGAACACTATGAAAAACATATCTAGATATGGTCTGAACACTCGATTCATGAGGTCCATGAAAGCTGATGGGGTATTAGTTAACCCATAAGACATAACAAGAAACTCAAAATGGCCATAACGAGTTCAAAAAGTGGTTTTTGGGATGTCACACTCCCTAACTTTGAGTTGATGATAGACGGAATGAAGGTCTATCTTTGAGAAATAACTTGCACCTTGCAATTGGTCAAACAAATCATCTATTCTCGAAAGGGGGTACTTATTTTTTACGGTGACTTTATTCAGTTGGCGGTAATCAATGAACATATGCAAATAGCCATCTTTCTTTCTCACAAACAACACAGGAGTACCCCAAGGAGAAACACTGGGCCTTATGAAACCCTTATCTAGTAGATCTTTGAGTTTCTCTTTCAACTCCTTAAGTTCTGCAGGGGCCATACAGTAAGGAGGAATAAAAATGGCTTGAGTATCAGGAAGAAGATCAATCCTGAAATCTATCTCTTTATCAGGAGGTATCCCTGGGAGATCATCCAAAAAGACATCAGAAAACTCATTGACGATGTTAACAAACTAGAGAGTTAGAGTCTCAGACTTAGTGTCTTTGACTCTAACCAAATAGTAAATACACCTCTTGGAAATAACCTTTCTAGCTTTGAGGTAAGAGATAAAATGATTCTTGGGTGACATAGAATTCCTAGACTACTCAAACACGGATGCACCCAGAAATTGAAACTTAACCACTCGGGTCCGACAATCAATAGAGGCATTAGAAGAATACAGCCAGTCCATACCTAGAATCACATCAAAATCTACCATGTCTAAATTTAAACTTGACCCCTCGGGTTCGGCAATCAATAGAGGCATAAGAAGAATACAGCCAGTCCATACCCAGAATCACATCAAAATCTATCATGTCTAACTCAATCAGATCAGCCAACAAGAGTCTATGAAGAATGGTAACAAGACACTTTTTATACACTTTCTAGCCAACAATCGAATCACCCACTGGGTAGAAACTAGGATAGGCTCAGGAATAATCTCAGGACTCATTTCAAAATTCACAGCAATCAATGGCATAACATATGAGAAACTAGATCAAGGATCCAACAAAGCATATACATCAAACTAAAATATACGAAGCATACCAGTAACAACATCAGGAGAGTCTTCCTATTCCTGGTGGGATAGTAAAGCATAGAATCTATTCTGGCTCTGCCCGCCACCATTGCTAGAAGAGGCGCCCTGAGCTGGGGCTGGGCGAGTCGCTGGAACCGGAGCACTAACAATCTGAGTCTGGGTCTGAGGGCGATAGTCACAATGCCCTTGTCCATCCTGTGGACAATTTCTAACTCTATGACCCATGTCACCACACCGAAAATAACCCCTCTTCTTACCTCAACACTCACCCGAATGAGCCCTACCATACTTAGGACACAGGGGATAATTTGGCTTACTGCCAGCACTGTACTGGGACCTGGATGCATATGACCTGCTATCTTGCTCCTTCCTACCTCTAGGCATGGGAGCACTAGCAGATGATAGTGCTAGCATAGACGTACAGTCCTGATACTGAGGGCGACACCCTCGTTGTGATCTAGTCTAAACCTATTCGTGCTGCTCGGACTTATCTCTCTTATTCCTTCTCATTTTATATCTCTCCTAAATCTTGTTTGCCTCAATCTGTTGGGCATGATTCATCAGCCTAGAAAGATTTCTCTCATTATTCAGCATAGCAGACCTACACTCCTTAACCACATAACTAGACACTCCAGTCATAAACTTACTCATACTAGCCCGATTATCAGCCACTAAGTCAAGAGCATACTTGGCCAACTGATTGAACTTTAGACAGTACTCCCTAACATTCATAGAGCCATGTCGCAGGTTCATAAACTCTTCCACCTTTGCCTCACTCATCTTCAAAGGGAAAAACTTATCCAGGAATGCATCGTGGAACTCTTGCTGAGTTGTAGGGACAGCTCCCTCACCTTTACCTTTCCTGCAAGCAACAACCCAGTCATAAGCAAGGCCTTTCAACCTATACGCAACCAACTCTATACTATGTTCCTCAGATACATGCATCACCTGAGTAATCTTTCGCACCTTCTCTAAAAACAACTGTGGATCCTCATCAGACATGGACCCATAGAATTCTGGCAGTTTTATCCACATAAAGTCATGGATCCTGGCAGCAGCTGAATCACTTCCCTGCTGCTGTGGAGCCGGGCCCGGGTTAGCCTGAACATTTACAGTAACAGCTTGGGCCAGCGATGGAAAGGCTACCCAAAATTGAGCATGAGACATATTTTATTCAATGGGTCAGCGGGTTAAGGTTGCTGACCATCATTATTTCTTCTCGCTCAACGTAGAGGCATATTTCTGAAAGAGGAGAGCATGAATCAATAGCAGAGAGAGACACTTTAAGCACGATAGACTTTTAAATGAAAGAATTGCACTTTTTCCTAAAACGTCTTGTAGCCTCTTACTCATAGATGTGGCGTGCTACACACCGATGATTAAGAATCTACTTAACGCAGCTTGTCAGACTCCCTAGGACACCTTAAAACCTTCGGTTCTAATACCAAGTTTGTAACGCCCGAGAAAATGGGTCCCAAAGCATCACACGTTGCTTGACGTTACGAGTATCCCCAAGCTAACCCTTTGAGCCATTTTGTTCAGTTCAACACAAATCAATGGAGTTTCCATAAATAACCCTCAAATATCAATAAAGTAATCATCATCCAAGAATAAAAGAATTTCAGAAAGATAACAAAATACGACTTGTTAGTCAACTCCCAACATCTATACTAGTCTGATAAGCCTCTAAGAAAATCAATAAAACCAGCGAGCCATTGAGACATGCCCCAACTTACTCATACTCAGTTATCAAATGTAAATAATTCTCTGAAACCAACATCACACATCACGTCCTCGGAACATGAGGACTCACCACAACAGAGGATGTAGAAAAGCATGCCTAAAAAATCACTATTAAACCTGGAACTGAGCACCAGAACCTACATTCTGAGAAACTACAGCCCACATCCGAAGATGTGGGTCAGTACCATGGAAAGCAACCAAGTATATGGGGGTGTATAAAGTTGTATAAACATCATCATCATAAATATTTATAAGAAATATGCAAGATGTATGAAAGACTCACATAGCCCGAAGAAAATCATCATAATCAAGAGAGGATGAAATAAGTACAACAACACATGTGAGTCATCATATAATTTGTCGATCACTTTCAGTTCATCAAGAATATCAATTCTCATAATGTAAATATCATTTAAATCATTCGAAAGAATAACTTTCACAATTCCACTTTCAAATCACTTCACTATTCACCATAGACACAAGGAAACACGCACACACTGGGAGATCCTATAACCGACATAAACCATGTGAGCTACATGGAGTCCAACGTATAACCCACGTTGGGGAGACCCTTCCTATCCTTGCCATCGGAGTAGGACTATCGATATAAAATCCACACAAACTAGTGATCACTATATAAATCAGCCTTAGGCTCACTCTTACGGGGGCATGTGGTTCTATGGAAGTAAGGTCACTTTATACCTCTCACTCGGTGCTAAAGATTTCTCCCGCACTTAGCTCAGATCATTTCAATGACAATCTACAACAAAACTATTTCAGTAATATATAAATATACATCGGGAGCCATCATACTTCCCATCTAGCAAAATCAACCACATTGTGGATTTCTTTGACACTCGAGTTCAAAACAACTCCATTAAGACCAAAAGGTCAAATCATTCAAAATATCTCAAATATTCAACATCAACATGCTTATAACACACACTTTCTTATAAAATACAATTTCCAATGGGGATTCATGACCCAAATTTCAAAATCAAGATAAATATCGTTCAAGATTCATGCTTTATATCTCCACACATGTAAATTTATCTTTCAAAATTATAAACATCTAGATTTCATAATAATCATCATAATATATGGGTTCATGCTTCAAATTCGTAAGAAATCAAATAAAAATCATGCCTTTGTAAAGAAAATTACTTTTGGGCAGAAGAACAAAAGAGAGTTCTTGTTGAAAAACCCCACATACCTTGAATGATGAACTTTACAGGGATACTCGTTTTTGAGATGTTAATCGTGCCTTTGAATGATGGTTCTTGGAGTTCTTGAGCTAGGAACTTTGAATCTTGAATAAATTTGCAGAATTAATGGTGAACTTTGGAGGTTCTTAAAGTTGGATGTAGGAATTTAGGGTTTTCTTTTTGAGGAAATTTGATGAAATATAACATATAATGCTTCTAATAGGCTTTAATATAGGGTTTGGATGGATTTTGGGTGAGGGGAATGACCAAAGCGCCCATAAAAATCAAATAATTCTCAAATTTGTCCTTTGGTGGACTGTTTTGATAGTCTAAAGTAGATCAACCATAACGTTTTATTCCGATATCCAAATTGGATGAAACCAATTTGATTAGAAAGAGGAATCTCATATCTTTCTATTGATATATAGTATATCACCCAGCTCATTGTGTACGAGGAGTTATGATCGTTTGAAGTTGACCCAAAAATTTGCATTTGATAGGCTGAAGTAGACCGACCATAACTTTTTGCTCCAATAGACAAATTGGATGAAACTAAATGCATTAGAAAATGGAAAAAGGACTCCCAGAGATTTCCGTTGCTATATAGTAGATCACCCCGATCATTATGTACAAGGAGTTATGATTGTTTAAATTTGGAGAAAAAATACGCCAGGCCTCAGTACTTTTTCCTGCATGTTTTATTGTTCACTACTATTCACGGTTCGATCGAAATGTTCATAACTCATCGCTTGGGTGTCTGTTTTTGATGATCCACATATAGTTGGAAAGCCTATTCGGTACTCTACGCAATGGTGGGTCATAATCTAAGACATTCTACATGAAAAATTTATAATTCATTCTAGAAGATAGAACCCAACACGTTTACGCACAAAATTTCAACAAAAAATTTCCCGAGGTATTACAATGTACAAGTTAATGCATTACAAGTGTTTGATGAAATGTCTCTACGAATGAATTATGACAAAGTGATCATTGTTATGTTATTCAAGAATATTCTTTTCTTTACTTTTCTTGGTATCTAGTCCTGGGGGTATTTAAAACCCCACAAATTTTGTTGTTTACCTAGAGCCTGTGTCAGTTACAGAATAGTAATAGTCATGTCATGATCTGTAGTACTCTTAGCCCATTACAAAACTTAGTAGAATTCAGTCTATTACTGAACTTAGGAAAACTCCATAATCTCAGTGAATCCAGTCTAGTTTAGTCCAATATAACAGTTTAGTGTCTTTCAGTTGGGAGTAGGATTCAACATCGAGTAAATCCAATGATGGGGGCTGACCTACCAGCAGATAGTGTGATCCTTAGAAGCAATCTTTACATTTTAGAACTATGTAGCTAGCATAGGTGGAGACATCACACCTTCTAGTTAAGGGTTGATGAGGTGCTCTACCTACCAGTAAAGGGTACCGCCGTTCTTATTTAGGGAACCTACCAGTAGAGGCTTACTATTCAGCATGTCTTTACCCATCGCACGGTACTAACACCCTTCCAATTAGGGTTAAAGATTGGACCCCAACTCAGTTATCAGTTCAGATTTGAGGCATGTCAGTTAGATGATTACCTCATATAGTTTTAGTTTCAGTCTCAGTCTTCAGAATATAACTCAATTCAGTTCTACAGTATAAGGACTATCAGATATAATCACTTAGTTATCAGTAACTCAGATTATCAGCATATTTAGTCATCAAATATCAGATTCAGTTATAGTATACTCAGTTATATATGCACAGTATGTTCAATAGTTATAGATCCTCCATGTATGCTAATCCAGCTCCTGCCTATTATTCAATTAGTTATTGTTCAGGCATATGAACCCATGCATTCTGCCTTACCGCATTTAGCATACCAGTTCATTCCCACATACTGACTGTATACTCGTTTCTCGCACTATGATATTTTATATCATAGGTTCGAATGCTCAGGTTCCTATTCGCGCTTAGCCAGATTCAGCCAACAGTAGCAGATTTAGCAGTGAATCCTCATATATTAAGGATATGATTTTATTTTGGTACTTCAGCTTAGCATTATTTTAGTAGATAGAGTTATTTGGGGAATTTTCCCATCAACTCCACTTTCCAATAGATTCAGTTAAACGCTTTTTCAAACAAGATTTTCAGACAGTATTTTAGATTCAGATATTATATTTTAATAGTATTTTAGATGTTTGGAACCTTATGGCATTTCATTCCATTTTTCTGCATTCATTTCAGTATTGTTGTTCAGTGCTCACAACAGATATCAGTCATGGGTTAGCTTGCATTCCTTCGGGGTCGTAAGCACTGTGTAGCATCAAGGGTGCAGACTCAGGGCGTTATAGGACTGGACTAAGTTTATTGAGTTTTACTAAGTTCTATAATTGACTGAGTTCTACTGAGCTCTACAATGGACTGAGAGTACTGATCATGACATGACTAATACTATTCTATAACTGACACTTGCTCTAGGTAAACAGCTAAACAGTCGGGTATTAAATACCCCTGGACTCAATAGCATGAAAAGTAAAGCAAAGAATAATCTTGAATAATATAACAATGTTCACTTGGTCATAAATCATTCATAGAGACATTTCATCAAACACATGTAATGTATTAACTTGTACATGAATGAAGTCACATAATAATATGTCATGCCTTCACTATCCAATTCACATAAGCATTTTATCAAACACTAGTAAGGCATAAGCTTGTACATCTCATAATAACATCTCACGATTCCTCTATCTACTTCACATAGGCATTTTAGCAAATACTTGGGGAGCATGAGTGTAATACCCCGGGAAATTTTGTGCATAAACGTGTTGGGTTTTATCTTCTGGAATGAATTATAAATTTTTCATGCGGAATGTATTAGATTATGACCCACCATTGCGTAGAGTATCGAATAAGATTTCCAATGATATGTGGATCATCCAAAATGGACACCTGAGCGATGATTTATGAACATTCCGATCGAACCGTGAATAGTAGTGAACAATAAAACGTGCAGGAAAAAGTACTGAGGCCTGAAAAATTTTAGGGTCAACTTCAAACGATCATAACTCCTTCTACACAATGATCTGGGTGAGATACTATATATCAACGGAAAGATATGAGAGTCCTCTTTCTAATGAAATTGGTTTCATCCAATTTGGATATCGGAGTAAAACGTGATGGTTGATCTATTTTAGACTATCAAAACAGTCCACCAAAGGATAGATTCGAGAATTATTTGATTTTTAGGGGCATTTTTGTCATCCCCCCTCACCTAAAATCCGTCCAAACCATATATTAAAGCCTATTAGAAGCATTATATGTTATATTTCATCAAATTCCCTCAAAAAAAAACCCTAAGCTCCTACATCCAACTTCAAGAATCTCCAAAGTTCACCATTAATTCTGCAAATCTATTCAAGATTCCAAGTTCCTAGTTAAAGAACTTCAAGAACCTCCAAAGTTCACCATTAATTCTGCAAATTTATTTAAGATTCCAAGTTCCTAGTTCAAGAACTCCAAGAACCATCATTTAAAGGCACGATTAACATCTCAAAAACTAGTATCGATCTAAAGTTCATCATTCAAGGTATGTGGGGTTTTTCAACAAGAACTCTCTTTCATTTTTGTGCCCAAAAGTAATTTTCTTTACAAATGCATGATTTTTATTTGATTTTTATGAATTTGAAGCATGAACCCAT
>NW_025886686.1:0-1093 GCF_002878395.1 Capsicum annuum
AAAGCCTCCAATGAAAGAAAGTAAGTTGGTAGAAGTTTTCATTCAGGCGTAAGATAAGACCTATTTTCAACATTTACTTCCGGCAATGGGAAAGTCTTTTATGGAAGTCCTCAAAATGGGGGAGATGATAGAGGACGGAATTAAGATCGGCCGAATAGTGAGTTTTGCCGCATTAAAAGCCACCACACAAGCGATTAAAGGTGGATCTGGCGTATTTGGAGGTAAAAAGAAGAAAAAGGATGTAGCAACTGTCGTAGCTGGAACCCATTCCTATCCCAAAAGACCACCTCGCCCCTCTCCCCAATCCCAAGCCTAAATCTACACCCAAGCTCCATATATTCCTCCCCACTATTACTACCCTTCACAAAACCCTTTATATTCCATTCCACCACCCCCGTACCCAGTATATAGCACGCAGCCATATGCCCAAACCCCTTCTTACCCGTAGTGGCACGCGCAAGCTCCACAAAATCGCCCATTTGCTCCACCATATTACCAAAACCCCTCTAGACCCAGTTTTCAGCCTAGGCCCGAGTATAAGAAGGAGAAGGCGGTCAAAAATCAATTCACACCTCTTGGGGAGTCATATGCTAACTTGTTTGATAGGTTGAGAAAGTTGAAGGTTTTAAGTCCAATTCAAGGAAGGCTTTCAAATCCACCACCAAGTAATCTCAATTATTCTTTAAGGTGTGCGTACTGTTCTGATATGCCAGGCCATGATATCGAGAAATGCTGGCATTTAAAGAGAGCTGTCCAAGATTTAATTGACACAAATTAGATGCTGGTCCAGGCCCCGGAAGGACCAAACATTAACCAGAATCCGTTGCCAACCCATGTTGAAGCCAATATGTTAGAATTGATATATGACGGGAAAGAGTCTTCGAGGGATTATAAGCCTATTGTCAAGATACAGACCATTGAGGAGAAATCGGTGAATGTAGCGGAGTCTTTAAAAGCAATGTCATTGAGCCATGAAGGAATGAGAGAAGATAAAGCCCAAGAAAGCACAAAGAAACCCTTGATCACAGTACAGGGTGCCAGAAGGCATGTTGATTTAATTCAGGATAAACCTAAGTTGACAGTGGTGGGAGCT
>NW_025886687.1:0-3362 GCF_002878395.1 Capsicum annuum
CCTTTGTTTAAGAAGTTATTTTTAAATATGATTATATTATCATCTTTTATTATCTTGTTATAATCTAACATGTTTTTTTTTGTAGCAATAATTTAAAAATCTGCCAATATCATGTCATGAAAATGGTTAGACGAACGAAGCAAGAGAATGATGATAAATGAAAAGAAGGTGATGAGGAACAGTTAATCAAAGATATAGAGGAATTTGAAAAGCAAAAAAAGATCAACCTGGACGAGCCCTAATCCTACCTGAGATGGATGGTCAAGAGTGGACCAAGCCAATCAATACCAATGCGGTAAAGCGATACTATGTTTGAAAGATGTTTCTACTTTTGTTTTATTTGTTTGTAATCGCCCTTATAATAGCATTTGTTTTATGATGTGTAATTGCCTAGAATCCTTTCTTTTTATGTACGAATTACGTTTGACCTGAATTCCCGAGAAAGGGATACGTAGGCGGCCTATGTCGGCTTCGGTCAAACCCTTAGGATAATTTATCCCTTCTTTTTATGAACGAACTACTTTTGACCTGAATTCCCAAGAAAGGGATATGTAGGCAGCCTATGTCAATTTCGATCAACCCCTTAGGAAAATTTATCCTTTCCTTTCATGTACGAACTACGTTTGATCTGAATTCCCAAAAAGAGATACGTAGGCGGCCTCTGTCTGCTTCGATCAACACATTAGATTTTTCTATATATCCTTAGCATAGTCCTGAACTACGTTTGACCCAATTTTTGCTTCAATGGAATACGTAGGCACCCCAACAGTTTGGTCATATTGACCCCAGGAAATAGAAATTGGGCAGAATTTTTGAGAAGGAATCTCAAAAATTCACAAGAGGAAGATCATCATCTAACAAAGAGAACGAAGACCAACAACGACTTTGGATTCTTTAGAGTTGATATCATCTCAAACAACTTTAAACTGGGACAGAAAATTTTGAGGAAGGCCTCAAAATTTCCACCAAACACTGGAATATATTTCAAATTCTCCAGCACTCGAGGTCAAAGTCAAACTGTTAAAGTTACCAGTTGCGACAAAGTCTAAGTAGACTTAATTGCTGGCTATGACAGAACTATTTAAAGAACCCCCTAACAATGATGATGAGTTTTGAAAATCCTCGACCGGATATAGTCAAAACCAAGAGGAAGACGTCTGTTGAAATAGTACATGACATGACTGACAGAGATTTTCTAAAGCTTTTACAGAAACTTTCAAAACTATTTTCCAAAATTAAGACTACTTTCAAAAATTCATACAAATCTTTTACCTAGTGATTGCCTAGACATCTATTAGAGCAAGGAGCCGGTGTGGAGGTACCAACATGACGGGGCACCTAAAAGATAGCGAGGACCAAACCAATGATCGAAGAAGGTCAACAGGGAGTAGTTTCACTCAAACTAATCATTGTAACGCCCCAAGAACCTATCCCGAGACGTCACATGGTGCTCAAGGCCACACATGGCCTCAAGCTAACCCTCTAAACTTGTCATCACTTTTAGAACTCATTATAGCACAAATTATGCTAAGATAAAGAGGAATAACTATGTCATGAATAATACTGCCATGTACAAACAAAATACTAAAATCTCTGTACACGCCGGTACACAAGTCTGACAAAGCCTCTACTACATAGGACTGAGGATCAATTGGAACAGATCCCCAACTGACACGCACTTGTAACACCCCGTATTCAAGTACGTGTATTGGCGTATTTAAGTACGTGTATTGGTCTTATCTATATGGAATTAATTTTTTATTTTATTTATACCGGAATTTGCCCGTCAATGGTTCCATGCGAAAGTTATTGAATAAGCTTTCCAATGATATAAAGATTTCCAAAAATGGATAGGTTTCGGATATAATCGAGCACAATTGAAACTATTAAACGGTGGCCGGGATATTTGGGAATAGTAAATGTGCAGGAAAATTTCCTGCACACAAACTACTTAGGCCAGCTGAATTTTTGGGTCAACTTTAAACTATCATAACTCCCTTAATATAATGAACTGGGAGAGATTCGACCTATGAAAAGAAAGATCTTTGAGTTTTGTTTCCAATGCAATTGGTTTCATCCAAATCCAACATCTGAGTAAGGAGTTATACTCGTTTTACTTCAGCCTATCAAAATAGATTTTTAGGGTAAATTTCAAATGACCATAACTCCTTGTACAGGATGAACTAGGTGGCCTACTTTATATGAAATGAAAACCCTTTGAATTATCCTTCCAAGGATACCAATTTCACCCAAATCTGATATCGGAGAAAAGAGTTATGGTCGATCTACTTTAGCTTATCAAAACAGTCTACCAAAGGATAGATTTGACATTATTTAAATTTTAAAGGCATTTTGGTCATTTTCTATTATATTATGGACGGGAATATGTGTATATATACATGTATATGAGTTCAAAAACTCATTTTCATCATCAATCATTGAGAAAGAACAAACCCTAGCCAAATTTGACCTTTAAATTACATTTGATTCAACCGTAGAAATTCCAAAATAATCTGATAATTGCGTTTGTCATCTCGAGAGCTTCGAACGGCACCTATTATTTGTCCAAACAGGATTGCATAATCAAGAGGTGAATTCTAAGGTATGAATATTTTTTGCCTTTGTTCTTTTCCATATGTATATGTGTGATAGAGGATTATATGTATTGGTTGTTATTGAAAGGTGATGAAAATAGGGTTATGGACTATTTTGCATGGTTTGGTTATATTGAATTGTGGAAGGTGGATATGGTAATTGAGTTATGGAAGGTGGATATGGTAATTGAGTTTGGAAGATGGATATGGTGATATACTATTGAATTGATGATTATTTATGTCTATGGCTCAATTTGGTTTAATGGATTGGTTGGAAGGATAAATGAATCCAAACTTGATATTGGAGGATGTTGTATGAATATGCATAACATATGAATGTAATTGGAGTATAAGAGGGTTAAAGTGACACCCTTTATGGTGTAATTAAGGATTACTACTTAACCACTAGTTTGGTGAATTCAAATAATTGAATTGTGACGTTTGGTCGCTAATACTAGATTGATATATATGTTCATTATAGATATGTAATCCGAAAAGACGGGAAGTCCATTTGGGACTAGTATTGAAGGTTGACAGTCAGGTATGTAAAGCATACTCTATACCATATCTTTGGCATGAAAGTGAACAATTGTTCTATTAAGAAAGTTTCCAAAGTTATTCAGTAACATGTGATCCATAATAGTTTTGTATGATGTCCTACGTTACCAATGAACTTGTTTCCACCCTACAAGATGTCAAGACATTCCAATACTTACTTGTTTTCCAAATCTTACATGTTTATTGCACTAATGAATGTCAGAAGGTATC
>NW_025886688.1:0-2632 GCF_002878395.1 Capsicum annuum
TCAACAATAGAGATTTAGTAGTTTTCAATTTTTTTAGTTTGCACTCTAAAAATTAAAGTTCATAGAGAGTTGAACCCTCGACCTAATCCTCAAAAAGAATCAATTAAACCTGTGGGACAAAACCTCCTTCAACACTATACAAGTGATTATAAATTAGTTCAATTCGTACAGAGAGTAATTTCAACATACCTTTTCAAAAGAAAATTATTTCAACATATATAAAGGAATATGAAATCATAATTCTGAAAAAACTACTCTGCTTTTGCGATTTGTAAATTTTGGACATGTTGGACAAAGGAGTGTTTCCGATAGACCCCCGACTCAGGACAGATAGCAGTATAATAAACAAAAAAACATAAAAGCAAACAATAAAAAGGGATATCAACTGCTAGATAATAAAGGAAACAAGACACCCACAAGGTAATATTATAAACTAGCTATTCAAAAATCATAGACATCACCAAAACACTATGAACAAGAGACTACAAAAAAACTACAAGCACCATCATTATATATATAATATATATATACATTACACACACACCATGCGTCTCATATGATGGAACTGATTTCATCACTTGAATGGCCATCTTTGACAAAGTCAATCTTTACTCTGTACTAACTTGAGGAAGCTTCAAATATTGGTATTGGGTGCTAGGAATTGTCTGCTTATTAAATTATCCAGGTTTCATTGCATTGCTGTTAAGGTTCTGATATATATAATGAAACCCGAATAATTTAATAAGCAGACAGTTCCTAGAACCCAATACCAATATTCTAAGCTTCCTCAAGTTAGTATAGAGTAAAGATTGACTTTGTTAAAGATGGTCATTCAAGTGATGAAATCAGTTCCATCATAGAGACGCATGGTAAAATGCTCACCATGTCGAATACAACGCCATTGTAATACTACATGTAAAGGGCACAAAAAAATAGCAACAGTTAGCATCATCGGCAATTTAACATGCTGGTCTAGAGTTCTTTTTGTTCTTTTGAATCTGGTACTCCCTCCGTTTCAAAAAGAATGACCTACTTTGATTTGGCACAAAGTTTAAGAAAATAAAGAAACTATCTTGTGACCTTAAATTAAAGTTGTGTCAAATGTACCAAAATGTCTTTTAATCTTCTGGTCCTAAACATGTCATGTGGAAAGTTGAAATTAAAGTATTGCCAAAAAAGGAAAAGGGTCATTCTTTTTTAAACTGACTAAAAAGGAAAGTAGGTCAATCTTTTTAAAACGGAGGGAGTAATATTTTGTACTCACTCCGTCCCATTTTATGTAGCACCGTTTGACTTGGCATGGTATTTAAGAAAAAAAAGAATATTTTTGAAATTTGTGGTTTGAAACAATCCTTAGATATTTGTGTGGTTGTAGAGCATTTTATTGGGTGTAAAAGGGGAATTTTAAAGTTAAATTGTTTCTAATAAGGTGATATTCTTTTTAGGACAAACTAAAAAGGAACGGGTGCCACGTAAAATGGGACAGAAGGAGTATTAGGTACTGGAAAACCATATTTACAAGTAAGATAAACTAAAGGGGAAAGGTCAAATTTATCCCTCTACTTTGAAAAATTGACTAAATATATCCTCGTCATACTTTAAGGTCAAATTTACCCTTACTGTCATACTTTGGAGTCAAATTTACCCCTTTACTTTGAAAAAATAGCTAAATATACCCTTCGTCATATTTTAGGATCAAATTTTTACCCTCATACTCTGGGGTCAAATTTATCCTCGTTGTGTACCCTTCCTTTAATAGAATAGCCCAAATCAATGTTAAATGTCATATTATTTAAAAATAAAACACACTAATCTAACCCACCCGACCCAACTCGAACCATCAAAATGACAAACAAATATACCGCCTTCAGTTCTGTTGGTCAAATATTTCCAATGAGATTAAGCCATTGTATATTTATCAGTGCATAGCTCATGAAAAATGAATTTGCATCGGTGCAAAAAAAACAAATATAGCCTTCCCTCAGTTCATGGATCTGCATTAATGCAGAGCTCGTGAAAAGTGACACTTAAGAGTAAAATGCAACAGATTAGGCCAACTGAATATATCTTTGGATGATTAAGTTAAATTAAGAGGTCTCCCTATGTGTCAATCATTACATCTCTTCATTTTTATATTTTTATATATAATTTGAATCTACACAAATTTTTTATCATGTTTTTATATAGAATCTAGATGCACATAGAATTGCATATTAAATTTAGAAATTTGAACATAACTGAAGAAGAGCAGAGTTATTAATACACATTTTCTCTAATTCCATACTTCTGTATTATCTAATTCCATTTTACATTTTATTCATTTGTGAACAACCTACCAGTGTTGCCTGTTGAAAGAGAAGTATATTTGTTCGTTGGGAAAATTCGATCAACAGAACTGAGAGAGGTATATTTGTTTATGTATTTTTTGTAGGTCGGATCGGGCAGTTAGATTAGGCTATATGTACTCTTCCTTTAACAGAAATATGAAATCGAGCATAAATTTGGCTCTAAAATATAACGAGGGATATATTTTGCCAATTTTTCAAAGTAAAGGGGTAAAGTTGGCCCCAAAGCATGACAACAAGGGTAAATTTGACCCCAACGTATAATGAAGGGTATATTTAGCCATTTT
>NW_025886689.1:0-3302 GCF_002878395.1 Capsicum annuum
AAAAGTTCGAACTTTCTTATCAATTTGAAAAGACAACATGAGAACAAAGAAGAATAAACATCTTGGATGAAAAATAAAGCTAGCACTTCATATCTTATATGAGGGTTTTGAAATCCATTAAAATAATTAGTAAGCAAATGACAAATTCTTGACTTAACTAATTACCTTTTTTATTAAGGCGCAACAAATAATAATAACTATTCTTCCAACATAAAATATACAACTTTACATGCTAAAAAAATATATCTACCAACAATAAGTTTAAACAAGACATGGGTATTGTTTTTCAAATAAAGATCTAAACTTTATTTAAATAATCAAAGAATAAGGTGAAAAGGCAAAACATTCAACATTAACTATTCTTCTAAACATAAAGAAAATAACTTTACATACTAAAAACAAAAGTATCCAACAACAATGAGTTTAAAAAAAAATATAAATACATCTTTTAAGCAAAGATTGAAACTTTATCTAAAATAATCAAAGAATAAAGTCAAAAAAGGAACATACAACTATTTCTAGCTCATTTTTATATCATGAACATGAAAATAATTAGAATATCGATACCACAATGTCTTAGGGTCTTCAAGGCCATCTACAACATTCAATCCCAACAAATAAAATTATATCTACGAACTACGAAAAAGAAAAAAGATGAAGAGAAAAATGATAATAAAAATTAAAATAATAATAAAAAAAAAGAAGGTGTGTTTACCTTGTGGTGATGATATGCAATAGCCCTTGTGGCGATGATATGCGATAGCCCTTATGGTGATGATATGAAATACCTTGTGGCGATGATATGCAATAGCCCTTGTGGCGATGATATGCAATAGTCCATGTGGCGATGTTATGCAATAACTCTTGTGGCGATGATATACCATAGCCCTTGTGGTGATGATATGCAATAGCCCTTGTGGCGATGATATGCAATAGACCTTGTGGCGATTATATGCAATAGCCCTTGTGGCAATGATATGCAATAGCCCTTGTGACAATGATATGCGATAGCCCTTGTGGCTACGATATGCAATAGCACTTGTGGCGATGATATGCAATAGACCTTATGGCGATGATATGCAATAGCCCTTGTGGTTATGATATGCAATAGCCCTTATGGCGCTGATATGTAATAGTCTTTGTGGCGATGAAATGCCATAGCTCTTGAGTCAATGCCTTGTGGCTATGATATATAATGGCCTTTGAGGAAATGATATGTAATAGCTCTTGAGGCAATGCCTTGCGTCTATAATGTGTAATGGCCCTTGGGGAAATGATATGCAATAGCCCTTGGGGAAATGATATGCAATAGTTCTTGAGGCAATGCCTTGCGGCTATGATGTGTAATGGCCCTTGGGGTAATGATATACAATAGCTCTTGAGGCAATGCCTTACGGCTATGATGTGTAATGGCCCTTGGGGCAATGATATGCAATAGCTCTTGAGCCAATGCCTTGCGGCTATGATGTGTAATGGCCCTTGGGATAATGATATGAAATAGATCTTGAGGCAATGCCTTGCAGCTATGATGTGTAACGACCCTTGGGGCAATAATATACAATAGCTCTTGAGGCAATGCCTTGCGGCTATAATGTGTAATTTTACCTGACTTCATTTGTCATCGTCCTGCTTTCTACATGTACCTGTACTCAAGGTAGACAATTAGTAGACACAAAGTCACTTTTACTAGCGATTATTTTTAGGAAACTTCTAAATACGATATGTGTAAAGAAGATAAAGAACTTTTATTTATCGCCTACGATCTCAAGAAATGAGATGGACAAATTAAAAGGTCCTCAATAAATGGGCATTAAACCTATTTTTAGGGCTGCCCTAAAATACTGTTCTTGGGTATTAATGCTCTATTGTGGCTCCCACTTTGCTCGAAGATATTTGAAAGAGACCCTTATTTTTGTGTATCGATCCCTACATCCACAAAAATGATTAGTTTGAATAAAATTACTCCGTGTTGACCTTCTTCGATCCTTGATTTGCTCCTTGACATCTCTTAGGCATTCCACCATATCGGGACTTCCACCCTAACACTCCATCCCAAATACTGTCTAGGCAAGTACTAAATAAGTGAGTCGTAAGATTTTTGAAAATAGTCTTAAATTTTTAAAAATAACTTCGAAAACTTATGTAAAACTGTAGAAAATCTCTGCCCGTCATGTCATGTAATAGCTCAACGAACGTCTTCCTCGTGGTTTTGACTATACTCGACGGATGGTTTCCAAAACTCATGATCATTGTTAGAGGGTTTCTTCAAGTAGTTCTATCATAGCCAAAAACTGAGTCTACCCAGACTTTGTTATAGTTGGTGACTTCCAAAGCTTTAACCTCTGGTGCTGGGGAATTTGAAATATATTCCGGCATTTGGTGGAAATTTTGAGGTCTTCCTCAAAATTTCTGCCCTAGTTTAAAGTTGTTTGAGATGATACCAATCCGAGTGGATCTGAAGTATTTGCTGATCTTTATTCTTTTTGTTGGATGTCGATCTTATCTTGTGAATTTTTGAGATTCTTTCTCAAAAATTTTGCCCCAGTTTTCCTTTCCTAGGGTTATATGACCGAGCCGTTGGGGTGCCTACGTATCCCGTTGAAGCAGGAATCAGGTCAAATGTAGTTCAGGCCTATGCTAGGGGTATACAAAGAAAATTCTAATGGGTTGACCGAAACCGACATAGGCCGCCTACATATCTCATTCTTGAGAATTCAGGTCATCACGTATTTCATTCCTAAGAGGAAAGATAAATTATCCTAGGGGGTTGACCCAAGCCGACATAGGCTGCCTACGTTTCCCTTTCCTTGGAATTCAGGTCAAACGTAGTTCGTACATAAAAGGAAAGGTTAAATTTTCCTAAGGGGTTGACCGAAACCGACATAGGCCTCCTACGTATCTCATTCTTGAGAATTCAGGTCAAACGTAGTTCATACATAAACTCATAATGGTCCTAAAATACTCTTATCCATCTTACTAGGATATAAATAAGTACTTCGAAGGATTAAATATCCAATTTCCTTAGTCATTTCCTTCCTAGTTAACCACCTCGGTTTCCTCTAGATTAGGCTTCTTTGATTCTTGAACTCTTTGACTCTTCTATTGACTGTTCTAGGGCTATCATTATTTTGTTTCTTGACATGACATGATAATGGCAGGTTTTAAGTTACTTTTATATGACAGGAGATAATTCATGAGTGGAGTGGAGGTCCAATTCAATAATGTTTCCTCCAATTAATCTTCCATGATCCCGTTTGTCTTGGAAAATTCTTCCCTTATATTTTCCTTATTCCATCATCGAG
>NW_025886690.1:0-1590 GCF_002878395.1 Capsicum annuum
GTTTGTGCCGAGATTAGAGTATATGTGAGGGGAAGACACACAAGATCACATAGCAGGGTGTCTTGACTCAATGATAGTGCACAAGATCACAAAGCAGGGCTCCTAACCATAGTCCCAACTTGGGAATGACATAAAGTCAGGTACGCAAGATCACAAAGCAGGGTACCAAATTCCCATGTCGGCAAACACAGTTTCCAGCGATGAGCTCTTACACTCAAACGCCTTCTTCAGGCATCCACCTATCTCATGTAAAATCAATGCATTCAAATTTCATCTGCTTCAATCACATATAATATTCTGTAGGGTATCGTCATACCCGACTTGCAAGACATAAATATCACAACATTCTTCTCATTCAACCATTATATTCAACATGTTTCAACACAAATAGCCCTCTCGTTTTCAAGTCAAAATCATATCAATTCTCAAAACATTTCATGTCATGCTTTTCAAGATGTTTTCAATCAATTTATATCATATAAACATTTAAAACAAATTCACATCAAGAGAGGAATTCCATATAATTCATGCTCTCAAATTAACACCTTTTCGAAACACATGCATATACATATATAATATGTCAAATAACTTCACAAATAGGCCTAAAGACCAAATCAATATTATAGAAACGTTCAAAACATGATTATATTAGTAGTTTCAAAACCCCTATTGTAAAACATCAATTTAAAGGCCCATGATATTTTAGGATAACCCCACGTACCTCTATATGCGAAGATGATAGGTGTTTCTTGAAGCCTACGTTCTGAAAATTCCAAATATGCAATTAGTTTCAAAAATCCATGGCTGAATCTTGAGTTGCGTGGGTTTTTATTTTGAAACCCTAAGGAGAGTTCTTGAGCAATTTTGATGAATGAAGGTGTATTTTGGGGTATTTGGGGATTGAATTTCTTGTTTATGGCTAAATAAGGGTGGGAAAAGGACCATTTTGCACCAAAAATGGAGTGTTTAAGTCACTTGAGTAGTAATGTATGTGGTGCACACCTTATCGCATAATATAGATTGTGCGGCGCACTCTTTATCGCACACATTAGGTTGTGCGTCACACACCTTATGGAATAAGTTAGGGTGTACGTCGCACACCTTATGCTGCACGACACACTCCACTTTGCAAACTCATAACTTCTTCCTCGGGTGTCGGATTTTTGTGAAATTGGTATCGTTGGAAAGACAATTCGAAGGCCTTTCATTTGATATATAGTAGGCACTCCAATTCAATATATACAAAGAGTAATAACCGATTGAAGTTGACCCAAGTTTTGATGCTTACTAGAACTCAATCGATGGAAAAGCTTTTAACTCGTCCTTGAGTTAGGGGACCTCTATGATCTCAATTCATGTTCAACTAGATTTATACACCACATAGTTGATTAAAACACTATATTCACAATAGATTTATGGTTTTTGGAATGTGTACAAGTAGAAATAACAATTTACGTTCAAATCTAAAAGTATGGGGTGTTACAGATAACTATCACAAGCAAGAACTATAATACTACGGCAAGTACAAGACAAAGTTCTAGAAACATATTAAGAATAAAAGGCAAAGTTCTTAAGCCGCCACCATTTTGA